>NC_053494.1:80072129-80372129 GCF_905171775.1 Rana temporaria | reverse complement strand
ATTTCAATATTATTGCTTGCACAGTGCTCATTGGGATGTTTAAAGCTTGGGAAATCTTTCTGTATCCAAATCCAGCTTTAAACTTCTCCAACAGTATCTCGGACCTGCATATCAAAAATTGGGAGAGAAAAAAAGAATTGGTCAAAAAGGAATATGGATAAATATGACTGCAATTTATTAATTATCCACATAAAAACACATTAATAACACAAAGTGCCAGTATCTCCACAGCACTAGTAAAATTAGACGTTAGTCTAAGCAAGGACAAGTGGCCACCACAACCATACACACAGCTTACATACACCTGCAGGAATCAAAGAACTGGGGCATGATAAAGAATATATAAATCACAGGGCTAGATTGAGGATAGTATATCCGCAAAAAAATCTGTGAAGCTGGATACAGTTCCAATCAATTCTATCACCAGTTCATAGGGGACAAATTCCACATGGAGATGAAGTAGATAAAACTACAATTTAATGGTAGACAGCAGCAAGTAAGTCATTGGAAACAATGCTAGTATGGCAATGATAGGTGTGATTACCATATAATAGGATCTGTTTGAACCAAGCAAGGATTGCTGTAGAGGCTGCAATCAGCAAGATGTACCATACTTTGGTACAGGTGAAAAACAAGATCACAATATCAAAGACTGCTTATTGCTTAGATCTTACCACCCTTGGAAAGTAGTCAGTATCTGTAGATTTCAGAGATTCCTCTGGTTACAGAGGCCAACGTTTTTTTGCAGATTCCTCCAGTAGTAGGATAGGAAGTGCGCCCTCAATTCAGGTCCTCTGCATACCAAGACCAGACCATTCAGTTCCAGAGGAATCTCTGAAATCTACAGATACTGATGCCTTTGTAATGTCTTTGAATGCCAGTAGATGGCAGTGTAGATAGGCAATAAGAAGTCAGCATGCAGTTTTAAATACTTGCTGTATGTCTCAAAGTGATGTCCATGCAGTGATGTATGCTGCAGTAAACATAGATTCTCAAGTTGGGAGAAAAGGCCCCCAGTAAAGATATAATCAGGTGGCTGTAGTGATGGTCAGTCCTGCTTCATCGCTGATAAGCATGATGCTTACATGTTTCGATCCTAACAGATCTCCATCGGAGCATAATATCTCGGACCTGCCTGGTGTGTTCCTTGTTCATGAAGCTCTCTGCGCTTTAAACGGACCTCTGAGACTATCACAGTGCAGGTGCATTTATACGGAGACTTGATTACACACAGGTGGATTCTATTTATCATTAGTCATTAAGGTCAACATTGGATCATTCAAAGATCCTCACTGAACTTCTGGAGAGAGTTTGCTGCACTGAAAGTAAAGGGGCTGAATAATTTTGCATGCCCAATTTTTCAGGTTTTTTTTTTTTTTAAAGTTTGAAATATCCAATAACTTTTGTTCTACTTCATGATTGTGTCCCACTTATTGTTGATTTTACAAAAAAATTACAGTTTTATATCTTTATGTTTGAAGCCTGAAATGTGGCAAAAGGTCGCAAAGTTCAAGGGGGCAGAATACTTTCGCAAGGCACTGTAAATAAAAATTGTGTAAAATATGTAAATGTAAAAAATATAAATACCACACTAAGTGCATAAGTGTGAATGTAAACCATATAACTTTATATCAGATAATATATGAGTCCAATTGCCAACACCTGAATGGCAGCAAAAAGGAAAAAGTCCTGATATGTGTCAAACAAAAGTGAGTCCACAATAGCAGAAACGTGAACAAGAAGCATATAATGACACTATTAACACGTGCCCCTTCACCGGATATACAAGCCTGCTTACCAAAACGCAGGCTATGTAGGCCTGGAAATCGAACACACTCTAGGCTGGCATTGGTCGTACAACAGGGAGATGGGATGCAGACCGATCACCTCAAAATCACCGGCTGGAGGGTGGATGTAAGTATTCCGAACGGGTGGAAACGATCACCTCAAAACAGATGTCTCGTACAGTACCGAGGGAAGAAATACTCGCATAGCATAATATTGTATGCACAAAGTTTAATAAAAAAAGAATCAGATATACTTACAAAAAGCATCTGAATAAAATCACGATTAAAAACAAAGAGCCGGCTGGCAAGCGGACACCCGTCCTATGGGCGAAGACGCCCGCGCGTCAACCTTCTGTTTGGGAGGATTTGAAGACCATTTGCATTTTAATTATCAGTTTATGAACTTGTTATTGAATTTTTTAGCTCTGCAATTTTATACACATTTGTTGCATCCAGAGTTGTGGTACATATGGTAATTTCATACAGTATTACGCTGTATAGTTTTTATTATGCCATATCCGTCAGCAGCCAAGATGTCTGGGGAGTGAGACATTCGGCTATTTTAGGAGGATTTGAAGACTGTTTGCACTTTTAAGAATTGGTTTATGAACTTTTTGTTGATTTTTTTTTTAGCGCTGCAGTTTATTACACAAGCATGGGGGCATATGCTTACTCGATGCCACAATCTTTCAGGAATAGTGGGTCCCAATCCTCAGATGGTGGCACAAGGGGCACAGACTTGGACCTGCTGGTACAATCAGATTTTATATAGGGAAGAACTGGTTAGTTCTCCTGTTTAGCATATAGCCAACTTTTCTAGGTGGGGGAGAGACTGAATACTATTGTATATATATTTTTATATTTCAATACTATTTTATTAAGGGACAAGATGTTATGGATAGACAAACTTAACACCCTAATCTTTAAGGGACTTATTACAGAACAATATTTATAGGTCTTTTTTTAAGCATTAAAATCCCCTGCAAGAAGCTGATGTAGGTGTATTATGCCTATGACTACTCTCACCTATGGTAGAGAAGTGTATATGCTCCTGCTCCATTTTATTTATCTAATGGGGATTGAGGTCTTGATCTTCAGGATAGGATCCATCCCCAATTTTACATTGGGTCTGTACATACCTTGTGATTTTTAGACGTTATATGCTGTCTCCCCCAAAATATGGCATGTGTCATGACATTATATGCTACCTGCTATGCTATTGAGCTGCATTTCCCCAGTTTAGGTTATCACAGGATAAACTTTACAAAGGTAAGGCTTTACAGAACTGCTACCATAACTCTCCATGATGTTGTGAAAAGATTGTAAAGTTTTTTTATTTATTTTTTTCAATCGTATCAGTTGTTAATTATTATCTTTTTCCATATTTGTCTAGTGGAATATCAGAAAGTCTTCCTCGGTTAACATCATTGATAAAAGGCATTGGAGACCCTCTTGTATCTGTGTATGCTCGAGCATACCTCTGTAGGGTAAGATCAACACAGACAACTAACATATTTTTCATTTTATCAGCAACAGTAATGCTGGACACCGAGATGCAAAATCTTTTATTAAAGTGGCTAGCAGTTACAAGTGCGATTTGGTTTCCTTTTTTTTTTAGGTTTGCATCCAAAAATGACCGTAATAACATAAGTAGCTTGTAGCTACATCGGAGTCTGCAAATATAAATGTGATACATACAGTGTAACACATGTGCGACAATTCCCTGAGCGAAGATTTTTGGGCAAAGTAGAAGGGTTCTCATAATGTGGGGATTTACCATGGCAAACATATTTTATGAACAAGGCCCTGAGTACTCAGAAGAAAGTTTGTGGTACTTAAATAGGTAGTTTGTAAGATGTATAACATGATGATCATTTGTGAGTACATTACAGCATCTAAACCATGGCTATTTTTTTTTTTTTTTTTAATTTTTCAAGCTCTGCAGTGAAAATAGTTAATAATGGTTGGAAGTTCAGCCTATAAACAAGGTTAAGGTTGGAGGGAATTTTGGTTCCCAAATAGTGAATTACTTGCATGGCCCAGAGTTAAAATTGATAAGGGCTGGGACAGGAACTGTAATACTCTGTGCCTCCCATTTTTGTAGATTAACCTTAAAAACGGCTCCAAGGACAGGACAAATGGTAACCAAGATATTGGGCAGCCCTGTCTCGCTCTGTTGCCAGTGAAAAAGGTATTTTAATCCATTAACCCTGACTGTGGCTGTGGAGAGAGTATAGAGCTCGTATCCAGGGGATAGGAGGCTGCATGCCCTCCCTGTTCAAGGGTAATGCGGAAAAAAAGGTACAAGGCCTTTTCATCATCTGTGGACAAGAGTATCAGTGATATTGGAGCTTTTAGCCTGTGTAATAACGTTTAGAGTCCTGGTTGTTGTAATACATAGTGCTGCGCTGTGTGATATGTGAACATCAAATAAAAAATACTCACTGATATTGGTGATACAAATGACATCCAATCAAAAATACAGAGTGCTCAGTGATATTAAATTGAAGCATGCACTGCTATATAGTAGCAAAACTAAAACACACATAGGTGATAAGAGATCACATCAGTGTCCATGCAGACAAACGGCAAAAACTAATGCTGTTTAGAAGATCAAAATATCAAAGAAACAATCAACAATAAAGTGCTGGTGCTTATGCCAAAATATTCACCGTGAAGGTGGTGCAGTGAAGGAATTATAATATCCTTGAAGTTTTGATGAGGGTGTCCCCTTACCTTACTGCTGTAAGGTAACAGCATGTATATTATAGCCAACGATGTTCCAGTCGTTTCAGAATGTAGTAGGTCCCTGTGAACTGTAATCTCTCTCTGTGGATTAAGTCCCCCTCAGCAGTCACGTCCAATGGACAACAATGACCCTCACCCAGGGAGGTAAAAAGCGCCAATAGTGCAGTATCGTTTAAAAGTTTTTAATAATAAAAAAGGCATACATTATGGTACTCACATGGATGCAATAAAAACAGGCATAAAAACAAGTGGCGAGTTCGCAAGCGTCACCTACGTACGGTACCTCTTAGTGGACTCTGGACTTGTACGTGTATTTGTCACAACGTGACTTTTTCAGGAGTGGTGAGAGGTACATTAGGGATGCATTATATAGTATAGTATGGTGGGAATTCATCCAACCAGATGGTCGCCATTTTCCAAACAGACAAGCTCCAGGAAGTGGGGTGGTGGCCATCTTCTGAAAACCAGAAGTGGGGCAGCGGCCATTTTGTTAAGGATCTATTCATGGGACCAGGAAAAAAAAAACATCCCCTGAAGGTAAAACCAAGGTCAACGGACACAAAATATACTGGATGGCATGACACGATCCATGGACCACCAGCCCCGTCTCCGAAAACAGCAGCACAGATGTGAAATAAACATCACAACAGTCACCTTAGTTGGTAAATCAGGCGTCGGAAGTGGGGCGACGGCCATCTTCCGAGAAACCGGAAGTGGGGCCACGGCCATTTTCTAGTATAGCTTTTTTTTAATCGTTTAACACACATTTACCAGTAGAGCTAGACGGCGCCGGAAGTGCGGCTACCATATTCTACAATGGCGGAAGTGGGGTAACGGCCATAGTGGCCATTGAATACAAACAAGGATAACAATGACAGTATATGGACAACTAACTTGTGAGACAAATATCCCAAGGCGGTATAAATTATTGGAATAGAATTAGGATAATTAGTAAATAATTAAATTGGGGGGGGGGGGACCAGATATGACGTATGCGGACCATATAATGACAATTGGCATATCTTAACCTGCACATACAAGTAGAATATATAAAAAAAAGGGGGCATGTGTAGATAGAATGTGTATAAGAGATAAAGGAACATGTATAGACCACTATACAGTGCTCATACACATGTACTTCCTTAAAGGAGAAGAGAGGAAATTAAAAGATGACTTAAAGGTAAAAAAAATAGAAATCACTGAGGAAACCATTAAGATCGAAGTCTATATTCAAGCCCCAAGGTGCAAAAGTGTCAAGGGTAAGAATCCAACGGGATTCAAGCTGGCTCCATGTCCTAACTTTATGGATACCTCACCAATGTCTCACATAGGGCTCTATAACCCAGAACTTCAACTGTGTGGGATCTTTATTATGATGAGTGGCAAAATGTCTTGATACACTGTTTGTCGAAACCTTTGAGAATGTTTTGAACATGTTTTTATTCGAATTTACAACAATCTTTTTGTCCGACCTATATATTGCAGTCTGCATGACAATAGAGGATATCCACAGGACACATATGAACAAATAAGAAGCCCTATGAGATACGACGATCGGAGAGATGAAGATGGCAGTGGTCCACCACCACAAGGTGCCCATCGCCCATAAGAAAGGAGTCCCATCCCCACACAAAACTACTACGCACCTCTAAGTCAGAGACCTATGGAAGACAGATGAGATGGATACCAGTACCCCAATCCTGAATATGAGAATTTTTTTTAGAGCGGGGTCGAGAATACCACCCACCCCGCCATATAGAGGAAACAAGGAGCGCCAGAAGAACCCCAGAAAGAAAAGGGGACAACGGTGAAGTTGAGCGCAAAAGAAAGAGTAGAAAGGGCGAGGGAATCTTCAACCTAAGCGGACATCCACTTACTCATGAAGAAATCGGGGTCCTAGATTAGGGTTTGAAATTTGCACCGTCGAAAAATATGGACAAATTCCAAACGTACATCGGGATTCAGTAATACGTTCGGAAACTGAATATAAAAAAAGTATATGATTAGTAACCCTTGCAAAATGAGGATCCCTGATGAAGAAATTAGACATATCACTCTGAGGAACAGATCTATCTTCAACCCCCCGTGAAAGATAATAAATGTGTTGAAGTATTTAAAAGATTACTCACAGGAGAACTTTAGGACATGAAACTGAAGAAACTTGAAGAACCCAAACACATCAAGAGTGGGATACGCAAACTTATGAAGAGGAAAGACCTGGTAATTTGACCTGCCGACAAAGGCGGTGGAATAGTGGTGCTCTCCAAGGATCAATATAAAACAAGCATGGACCTCATGCTGGGAGACACCAATACTTATAACTGCCTTTTAGGTAATCCATATGTTTAAGTGCAGAAAAGCCCTGGAACAGACGGTCCATTTAGGACTACAGATAAATATTCTGAATAAAAAAGAAGCACAGTATCTGATTCCGAAGTCGTGTCGTACACCTATTTTGTATTCACTTCCTAAAATACATAAAGATAGTGGTAATCCACCACCTAGACCTATAGTAAATGGTATCTACTCCTCACAGCAAGGATGGGCCAATACATAGACTATTATTTGCAGCCAGCAGTTCAAAATACAAGAGCATATCTCAGAGATACTAAACATCTGTTACAGCATTTAGAAAATATCCCGAAAGAAGACAAACCTTTTTGTCAGCAATGGCGGATGTATCATCATACACAATTATATTACATCATCAAGCATATGAAGCCGTCAAGTGGGGTTTAAGGAAGCACTCCAAACTGCCATGCATTCAACACAAATATCTGGTTAAATCCTTGGATTTTTGCCTCAAAAATAGTTTTTTGGTATGGCGGCAATTACTTCTTCCAGAAGACCGATGTAGCCATGGGAGCCAAATTTGAGAGGAATGTGGAGGGGGCGTGGCCGGCAGCTGAGGCGGATGGCTGTGTGAGGAGAGAGCTCCGAGCCAAGAACCCTAATCCAGCTACATCTAGCGACTCCATCAGCCCACCAGATCCCTAGAAGTGACCCAGTGGATCCCAGACACCTTCCTGCAGCCATGGGAAAAAGAAAAAACGAGCAGAATCCTCGGAAGCTTACCGACTTCTACCCGCCGACAAGCACGCCTAGGCCGCAAGATGGCGCCGAGGCCCCGGACTTGCGGCGTGGCTCGCCGCACAACGGGGAGCATCGCGGCCCGGTTCCCACTCGCGGACCGACGATATCCCAAGCCAGCAACGGAGGATCCACCCCAGGCTCATCTCCAGTGTCCAGCCCGCAAAAATCGGTGCAAAAACGATCCACCAGCCACACATATGCAGGTGAGCAGGACGACGGGTGTGACTCACAAAATAGCACAAGGGTTTTCGTTGAACAAATCAATGAATTCCCTACGTCTGGGCTGCCACTGAGCGATACTGTCATGAAGAACATGCTGGTAACCCTGCGAGGATCTCTACACAGGGACATGATGCATTGCATCTCACAAATCAAATCGGATGTGACATCTATAGGTGAGAGAGTCGGTCACTTAGAAGATAAGATGGGCGACTTTGCGGTGGCACACAATGAGCTAGTTGATGCACACGATGACGCAGAAGGGGAAATGCAGGCTATGAGGGAGAAAATCGCAGATTTAGAGGACAGATCCCAAAGGAATAACCTTAAACTGCGAGGGGTAGATGAGTCTGTGACCCCAGCTGAATTGAGACTCTATGTCCAGCACTTCATTGCCGCCATCTTACCCAATATCCCAGAAGGAGGAGAGGTCATTGTGGACAGGGCTCACCGCCTCCCCAAACCCAAATTCCTGCCTGAAAAAGTCCCAAGAGATGTGATTGCTCGCATTAATTGTTTTCATGTAAAGGATGACCTTATGCGCTTTTCAAGAAAAAATCACCCTTTGCCAGCTCCATATTCAGATGTCTCTGTGTATGCGGATCTGTCGCAGCATACCATGCTGGCACGCAAAAAGCTCTCCTCTATCACTAAATTATTGCAAAACCACAAAATCCCTTACTCCTGGGGATTCCCAACTGCTCATTATTAAGGATAACCGTACCCAGGTTATTAAAACCCTAGAGGAAGGCTTAGCTTTGGCTAAGAAATGGGACTTATTACCAGAGGGAGCTCAGGCCCCACCAACTAAACAAGTACCTACGAGGATGTCTCCTGAGTGGAGTGCTGTCTGACTCCTGCTACAATGCAGGCACCTTGATTGTTCATCAGTTACGGTTCTGTGGGCTGTGAAAAAGCTGAAATTGGTTCGCTTGGAGCTCGTTACCCCCTTATTGTAACTATGCAAGATATATTTGCACCTTATGACTGTTTTTGCGTGTTTACTTCTTTGTTTTTGTTTTTTTCTGTCTCTTTTTTGTCTCTTTTATTTTTTGCTGACGTACCTGAGGAACATCTGGTAAAATCTGCCTTGCCTGCAAACAGAAAATCCATGTCAAAAGTCCTTTTCATCCCAGCTCTGCTTTGGTCACCAATTTCTACACCACCACCGCCATCTACAGGTAATAAGATAAAACTGCACTGGTATAATCCTAGAATACCTTTGAATTTAGCACCCCTCTTTGCTCAAGGATGATGACTTTGTCCATTGTCTCCATGAATGTCCACGGCCTGAATAGCCCTTATAAAAGGTCCGCAATGTGGAGAGAAATTGACAAACTTAAAGGAGAGGTTCTTTGCGCTCAAGAAACACACTTTATGACATCCAAGCAACCTAAATGCTCGCATAATGCATTCCCCCATATCGTCAATGCACCCGCTCAAGTTAAAAAGAGGGGAGTTTTAATAGCCATAAGGCACTCAGTTGCCTTTAAGTTGCATGAAGTGATTAATGACCCCAACGGAAGATTCATTATCCTGGTCTGTGACATGAATGGTTCTACCTACACTCTAGTGAACTTGTACGCCCCTAATAGAAGGCAACATTCTTTCCTAAGATCCCTATTAAAAAAAAGTGGACAAAGTTAAAAAGGGTTTCTTTCTTTTTGCCTGACGAAGAGGTCCTGCGTGGCCTCGGAACGTTGCTCTTTTTGACATAATAGATATGCATTAAATCTTTGGACGTTATGATTCCTGGTGTGCTGGCGAATATATATTATATGATTTGCTTTCCGGTTCCCAGCCGGTGATCGTTTCAGCACCCTTTTTCTACTTGGCCATTTTTCCGGAAGGTGTGCAATCGGAATATTTTTGAGAAAGTTAAAAAGGGGGCTCTTCTCCTCTGTGGAGACTTCAACAGTGTTGTAAATAATCACATGGACTGCTTGGTTGAGAACCCCTCCAATAGACAGGAATTTCAGCCTTTCCTTTCTGAATGGGAACTTTATGACCCCTGGAGATGCATGCATTCATCGGAGAAAGACTTCACATACTATTTGTTTCCCCACCGGGCATATTCAAGAATTGACTTTTTCCTTTCCGATTTCAACTTACTCCAAAGGGCTGTATCCACTACTATACATTCTATCACATGGTCGGACCATGCTCCGATCTCCATACAGTTGAAGGAGCAGGGCTCTGTTCCTCGGACCTACATGTGGAGGAATAACATTGGGATCTTAGCGGACCCTGCCCTTACCTCGAAAATGGACCAACACATTTCTGAATTCTTTGCACTAAATGACACTAGCAATATTAGTATATAACAACATTGTGGTGCGCCCATAAGGCATTTAGTAGAGGGCTGCTTATTCAGGCAGCGGCTCGAAACAAAAGGCGTAGGGGAGAGCTGTTGAACACTTTACTTGATGACCTTAAAAACTTGGAAAATTTACATAAACAAGTCCCCTCACAAAAGGTAGAAACTGATCTATTTGAGTGCAGACAGTGCGTTTTCTACTTCTCTCTAGTCATCAGAATTTATTACGGCGCACGAAAGCTAAATTTTATGCTCAAGGTAATAAAGCAGGTAAAATGCTAGCTAATTACATCTCCTAGACGGCAACGTAAATCAAATCTCCCGGCTATCAAAGACCCACATATGGGTATTGTAGAACATCACCCAGTTAAGATAGCTAACGCTTTCATGAAGTACTACAGAGATCTATACAACTTGAATTCAGACAGCGCCACACCCCAACCCTCAGCTCACTCGATTTCTGCTTTCCTAGATTCGGTGTCACTCCATCTTTAACGGGAGAGGACCTGAACTCACTTAATGCCCCTATCTTAGCTAAGGAAATCTCTGACACCATTCAAACTTTACCCAAAAATAAATCCCCCGGATCTGACGGATTCTCATCCGAGTATTATAAGACGTTTTCACAGACCCTAATCCCCTAAAGTGTCTTGTTCAACAGCGCTGCCTCTACTGCCTCATTCCCTGAGGAAATGTTACAAGCTACAATAGTCACTTTACCAAAGCCAGGTAAGAAGCCGGATTCTCCACAAAATTTCAGGCCTATCTCACTGTTAAATACAGACCTAAAAATATATGCCAAAATTTTAGCGAACCGACTAGCCAAAAGTACCCCCAGTTTAGTGAAAGCAGACCAGGTGGGTTTTGTGCAGGGTAGACAGGCCCCCGATGGTACGCGTAAATTGCTCAACCTTCTCCATGTGGTGGAAACTAAAAAACTTCCAACAGTGATTTTAGCATTAGACGCGGAGAAGGCCTTCGATAGGGTCCATTGGGGATACCTCAAGACGACTCTACAAAGGTTTGGCTTTCAATGGATGATATTATCAGCGGTATTAGCATTATACTCCTTGCCTTCAGCCAGGGTATTTACGTCCAACTCTCTTTCTGACAAATTCTTTATTACCAATGGCACCTGCCAGGGGTGTCCACTGTAGCCTATAATATTTACCTTGATGATGGAACCCCTGGCGGAAGCGATTAGAGCAGATGATAATATAACGGGGATAAAGGTTGCACATCATTCTCACAAGATTGGTTTATTCGCCGATGATGTGGTATTAACTCTCTCTAATCCGGCTTCTTCTCTGGACAGGATTAGCACAGTTCTGAGGAAATATGGTGAAGTATCTTATTACAAACTGAATGTTACAAAATATTGTTTATTACCTATCAATATGAATAAGCACCAAATCTCCCTACTTAAAGACAAATATCCATTTCAATGGATGACCAAATCTATTCCTTACCTAGGTATAAAGATAGCATCACCAACGTCATCCATGTACAATGTTAATTTCCCTACTCTGATAGACACTGTGAAAAATGATCTGCAACATAGAGCTTCTTACGAGCTCTCATGGTTGGGTAGGATTGCGGCCCTGAAAATGACCCTCCTGCCTAAACTAATTTACTATTTCAGGACGATTCCCATATGCCTACCTGGGGTTTTCTTTAGGTCTATAGACAAGATGTTTAGGCATTTCATATGGAAAGGTAAAATGCCCAGGATCAACTACTCCATTGCTCAGAAACATAGATCTAACGGGGGGACATGATTCCCAAATATTCGCCACTATTATACAGCTGCTATCCTAGACCAAATGAAGGCCTGGTTTGAGCCGGAGTCTCCTAAACTCTGGGTTCAAATAGAAAAGTCCATGTTACAAAATAGAGATCTTCCTTCATTGTTACTAGCTAGGTTGACCAATGTGCCCCTTGTTTCCTCATCACTGCCTTCTGTAGTGGCAACACTCTCGGCGTGGGAGGAATTGCATAAGGTCACAAATTCTGATTCTAAAATGCGTCAAGAACTTACAAATATTAAAATTTATGAACACTTGATCCCAAACCTTAACATACAGTCGTGGTCGGGGGAGGGTATACATTCTTGGGGGGATCTAATTCTTAAAAACCCTACATCTCATTCATATGCTAAGACGCAGATAATGCATTTCCGATCCAAACACCTCAACTGCGCATATAACTTACATGGGGGTGCATGGAGCTATTTATTCAACTACCGCAGGCCTAAAGGCCTCTCGCGGTTTTATGCTCTCCTTCAACGCTACAAGACATTTACAAAAACCTCTAGTATGTCAAACTGGGAAAGGGATATAGGCTCCACCCATTCTCCCGAAGAATGGAAAGCTGCAATTAAAACGTGTTATAGATACTCTCATTGCACTAATCATTGGGACCTCATGTTAAAGATCCTTCACAGGTCCTACCTTACGCCAGTAAAACTTGCTACTATTTTCCACCTAGACACCAGCCTATGCTGGAGACAATGTGGCTCCAAGGGCAACATATTTCACATACTGTGGGACTGCAGGGGGGTTCGTGGTTTTTGGAGTACAGGATTCAAACTGTTGTCGTCCATCACGGGCTCCTCTGTGTCACCCACTCCTCAATTAGCCCTCCTCTCATTGACCATTAACGGTATCCCAAAAAACTTTAGAAACATAATAACTCACATATTGATTGCTGCCAGATTAACTATCACCTCCAAATGGAAATCCACTATAGCTCCGAACATCTCTGAAGTATCCCAAAGGGTCAATGCACAATATTCTTATGAAAAACACTGCCATCCAATCCCACTCGGTTCCTGCCCTTAATAGTCAATGGGCTCCATGGACATCTAGATTAACCAACTTAGACTGGGACCTCACCTGAAAACGTGCCCCAATAGGGTCTGATTGTACATTATTGATTTATATTCCCCACCTAGCCTCGGTACACTTGTGTTTTTTGCTCATTCTCTTTATTTTATTTCATACTGCATTTCATTTTGTCGGTTATTTTCTGTATGTATACTTTTTGTATTATTCTTTATTCTTCCCATTCACTGTCACCTTAAGCCTAGGTTTCAACTGAATGGGATTTGTTGTTATTGTTGTAATTTCAATCTCTGCACTGAAAGTATGTTTGTCAGATTACAGGTTCATTTAATGACTTCATCTGTGTAGAAATGGGAGTTTACTGCCTGCATTCTTCCCAACTCAGGGGCGGACGCTTCCACATTTAGCGGTAGGATGCTAGGTCCCCTCTACGAAACCAGACTAGCAGGAATGTTCTCCTCACTTTTGATAGTTTCACTGTCGCTGTATGTACAATGTGTTATCTTAATGTTGGTACTTTGTACTTTGACAATGTACTGTTGTTACATATCTTTGTCTGATAAAACTAATAAAAACATTTGAAAAGGGAGCCAAATTTGCCCCTAGTGTAGCTGGACTTTTTATGGCTCAATGGGAAGAAGAAAGAATATTCTCTGAACCACCTGAAGATCTGTCCACATATAGGAGATATATTGATGAAATCTTCATTATGTGGAAGGGTGAAAAAGACAGCTTGATTACTTGCAAGATTTAAACATCAATGATAGAACCATCAAACTTTATTAAGAAATCGGCAATACAAAGATCAAATTTTTTGATTTAGAAATCGAACAAGAGAACAATGTATTACGTTCCAAAACTCATTTCAAAGATGTAGATCGAAATAGCTATTTGCTGCTAGAAAGCTGCCACCATAAAAGTTGGCTTTATAAACATACCTAAGGGGCAACTAATGCATCTCAGACAAAATTGTACAGATAAAGATACCTTTCTCATCCAAGCTAATGACATGGGGGAATGCTGCATACAAAAGGGATATGATAACTCTTTCATCAACCAAACATGTGTTGAAGTAGCAGCTATGGACAGGCAAGTTCTAATGAGTGATGGACCCAAACATAAAGTACAAAAAGATCGGGTGCCCATTATCTTTGACTACAGAATACGACACAAACAAATTGAAAAAAATGTCAAACGCCATTGGAACATACTGTTGGCCGATAGGGATTTGGGAAACGTTCTCCCCCTCTCCCCAAGTTTGTGTATAAAAAGGCCCCTACAATTAGGGATACAATTGTGAAAAGTGTCCCTGATCCCCCTAAGAGTGGATTTTCTTCTTTTTTTCACTGGGAAAGATTTTTTTCCCATGTAAACTGTGTTTTGCATGTTTAAGAACTCACAGACCTAATGAGAAGAAGAAAAATTTCACTTCAACACGCACAGGAGACTCATATGAAATCAAGGAATTCATCTGCTGTAACACAGAGGGGTTAGTGTATGCTCTTGAATGTAGCTGTGGACTGCAATATATAGGTCGGACAAAAAGATTGTTGCGAATACGAATAAAAGAACATGTCCAAAACATTCTCAAAGGCTTCGATAAACATAGTGTATCAAGACATTTAGCCACTCATCAAAATAAAGATCCCACACAGTTGAAGTTCTGGGGTATAGAGCCCTATGTGAGACATTGGCGAGGAAGCCATAAAGTTAGGACATTGAGCCAGCTTGAATCCCGTTGGATTTTTACCCTTGACACTTTTGCACCTCAGGGCTTGAATATAGACTTTAAAGGGTCACTAAAGGAATTTTTTTTTTTAAATAGCTTCCTTTACCTTACTGCAGTACTGGTTTCATGTCCTCATTGTTCGTGTTTGCTTTGAAGTGGCTGTAATTCTGCTGTGATCTCCACACTTCCTGGTTGCCTGTTTCCTTATAACCATGGTACTGGGAGCTTTTCACGGTGGTCTAAGCTGTCATTACTGTGTGTCTAAAACTCTTCAGAACCAATCAGATTCATTTTAAAAACAAAACACTGCCCTGGATTTGTTTGTTTTTGTTCTGTGAGTCTTCCCGACACACCTCTCACCCGGAACTTCATGTATGTATCGTTAAAACCGAAAGTAAAACTAGAGGCACATTATATGATTGAATTTAATCTATTGTTAATCATTTTTAAAAGGAATCTGTTAACTTTTATGTCTCTATACCCTGTAAACAGTCATTTCAGCAAAAAAAAAAATTCCTTTAGTGACCCTTTAATCTTAATTGTTTCCTCAGTGATTTCTAATCTTTTTACCTTTTAAGTCATCTTTTAATTTCCTCTTCTCCTTTAAGGAAGTACATGTGTATGAGCACTGTATGGTGGTCTATACATGTTCCTTCATCTCTTATACACATTCTATCTACACATGCCCCCTTTTTAATATATTCTATCTGTATGTGCAGATTGAGATATGCTAATTGTCATTATATGGTCCGCATACGTCATATCCGGTCCTTCTCCCCCCCCCATTTTAATTATTTACTAATTATCCTAATTCTATTCCAATAATTTATACCGCCTTGGAGTATTTGTCTCACTGGCTGAGACCAAGTTAGTTGTCCATATACCGTTATTATTGTTATCCTTGTTTTTTTTAATGGCCACTATGGCCGTTGCCCCACTTCCGCCATTGTAGAATATGGCAGCCACACTTCCGGTGCCATCTAGCTCCACTGGTAAATGTGGGCTAGATCCAAAAAGATCTACTAGAAAATGGCCACGGCCCCACTTCTGGCGCCTGATTTACCAACTAAGGCGACCATTGTGATGTTTGTTTGACATCTGTGCTGCTGTTTTCGGAGACTGGGCTGGTGGTCCATGGAGCGTGTCATGCCATTCGGTATATTTTGTGTGCGCTGACCTTGGTTTTACTTTCAGGGGACGTTTTTTCCCCCTGGTCCCATGACTAGATCCTCAACAAAATGGCCGCTGCCCGACTTCCGGTTTTCGGAAGATGGCCACCGCCCCACATCCTGGAGCTTGTATGTTTGAAAAATGGCGACCGTCTGGTTTGATGAATTCCCACTATACTATACTATACTATATAATGCATCCCTAATGTACCTCTCACCACTCCTGAAGAAGTCACGTGTCGTGACAAATATGCGCAAGTCCACAGTCCACTAAGAGGTACCGGAGGTGACGCTTGCAAACTCGCCACTTGTTTTTATGCCTGTTTTTATTGCATTTGTGTGAGTACCATAACATATGCCTTTTTTATTAAAAACTTTTAAACGATACTGCACTATTGGCGCTTTTTACCTCCCTGGGTGAGGGTCATTGTTGTCCATTGGACGTGACTCCTGAGGGGAACTTAAAGGAACACTAAAGGTTCGTTTTGTATTAGATCAATTGATTGCTGTAAGCTAGAGCATTTAAATATCACTTGCCTCGTTTTTTCCTTTTGACCTCCAAAATACAGTAATCCAGGTTTGAAAATGCCATTTCCTGTCTCTCCTCTTCTTGCTTTCCACCAGCATCTGAGCTGTTTTGCATGGTGGAAAGCAGAATGTGCTCACCCCTTCCCTAGGACTACAGCCCTGTGTGAAGATGCTCTCTTATCCCTCACAGGCATGGAGGCTAAGCCTAATGGGAACTGTAGTTCCCATTAGGCAGTGATGTAGCAAGAATGAATGCGCACCGCAAACCAGGAAGTCAGTGAGAATAATGATTCAGGAGTGACGGAGGTGAATAAAACCGCTCGATTTCAACATGTATTAAACTAGTTCTAATGCAACACATTACTTTTTACTTTATCAGCTACTGTCAGACTTTAATTTAAGAGGAAAATATTTTTGTCTTTACAACCCCTTTAATCCACAGAGAGAGATTACAGTTCACTGGGACCTACTACATTCTGAAACGACTGGAACATCATTGGCTTTAATATACATTCTGTTACCTTACAGCAGTAAGGTAAGGGGACACCCTCATTAAAACTTCAAAAGGATATTGGAATTCCTTCTCTGTACCACCTTCACGCTGAATATTTTGGCATAAGCACCAGCACTATATTGTTGATTGTTTCTTTGATATTTTGATCTTCTAAACAGCATTCGTTTTTGCTGTTTTTTTCTGCATGGACACTGATGCGATCTCTTATCACCTATATGTGGTGTTTTAGTTTTGCTACTATATAGCAGTGCATGCTTCAATTTAATATCACTGAATGGCAGCACAGTGGTGTAGTGAGTAGCACTTTCACCTAGCAGCAAAAGGGTCGCTGGTTCGAATCCCGACCACGACACCATCTGCCTGGAGTTTGCATGTTCTCCTTGTGCCTGCGTGGGTTTCCTCCGGGTACTCTGGTTTCCTCCCACACTCCAAAGACATGCTGGTAGGTAAATTGGATCTTGTCCAAATTGGCCCAATATATATATGTATCTGTGTGTCCCAAGTGTGTCACGATCCTACAGGGTAAAATGACCGCACCAGCCAAGCAGACTCTGGCTGGAAAAAGCGCCCAGAGGCGATTCAGTTCGCATGAGTTGCGCTATACAAGTCATTCATTCATTCATTCACTGAGAACTCTGTATTTTTGATAGGATGTCATTTGTATCACCAATATCAGCAAGTATTATTTTTTCTTTGATGTTCACATAGCAACTGTCTTTTATTTAATTCATCTACCTTATCACACAGCACAGCACTACTTATTCATTACAACAATTTTGGGTTTGATACACCTTCAGTGTTGCAGCAGTATTCCCTTCCTATCTTTCTCCTCCCCTCCCCCTTCTCTTTTTTTTCTCCCCCTCCTAACCTACCCCTCCCTCCCCTCCTCTTTGGTAGCGCAGTAATATCCTATGCACTATTTAGAGTCCTGGTTGTGTTGTCCCAGTCCTTCTCTTGTTTGGATAAATCCTACTTGATCCAGAGAGATATTGTTTTGCAGAATGGGTCTGTCTGTCTGCAATAATTTTTTGTGAATAGTTTGAAGTCACAGTTAAGCAGAAAATTGGGCCTGTAGCTTGAGCATTGAAGTGAATCTTTATTCAGTTTGGAGATAACTGAGATGCTATTGCATTTTTGGTCGGTCGGTACAAACTGTCTGTCACTGATGGCAGCAAACGTTGTTGTGTGTGGTAGGTTTTAGAGTAAGTATTTGTGAAGTCATCTGGGCCTGGGGCTTTACCCACTTGAAGAACGTTCAATGGCCTTAAAATATCCATCTGCGCTAATAGGTTGTAAAAGGATATCCTGTTCATTTGCTATAAGAGTTGGAAGGGCTGCTTCCTAAAGATCTTCAGATATTGATGAGAGCTGGTTAGGGTGCTGGGTCTCTCGGTCCTGAGAGTGCAGGTTATAGAGAGCATAGTAAAAAAAAAGGCATCCACTATTTGAAGAGTGGAATGTACTTTTGTGCCATGTGGTGTGGCCAGCGTTGGGAGGTATGATTGGTTGTTTCTGTTCCGTAAGACGTTGGCTAGAGAAGCAAAAATAAAAGGTCTGCAGTCACCAGTAATGCAACTCCATCCCTATATACATATACAGAAAAAAGAGTCACCCATGGAACTTTGAATGAAGTGGTCACAGTTTGCCACTGAGTAACAAAAATAGTAACAATATAAATATTTATTAAAATCGAAGTACATACATGAATAATAAAACATAATTGCTGAGCCAATGGATTTGCACATAATAAAGAGAATAATTAAAATTGATACAAACGTTGTACAATGCAGTATATACAAATGCACACATCAGAAAACCTGATGCACATTTCGCAAGATCGTTGCTTGCTCATCAGGTGTGGATGCAGATTGGGATGTATCTAAATAGATAAAGAGATGTGTCAGTGGTAAATGCAAGAACAATGGCAGAATGGGCCAGAACAAAACTGCCCAATATTTACCAATGAAAGAAACCAGAGTTTCCATTGCTGAACCCCCAAAATGGACGGCAGTAGCCAGAGTGTGGCAGGGGAGAGAACAGACACAGATACCAAAGAGTGGCTAGAGTGACTGACTGCATTTATCGACAACCTTGTAGAATGTCTAACTCTCATGAGCTTATGCTTAGCATCATATAGTGAGTTTTTCCTTATCCATTCCCATACTCTCGTTTACGCTGCTTCAAGGTCTGTCAGGTTGAGTTTTATTTTTGCATTTGAGGTTAGGCAATTTGTTCAGTAAATCGGCTAAGGTTTTTTTTCTTTGCTGCTTGACCCTGTGACAATGCTTGATCAAGATCCCTCTTATATAGCATTTGTGTGCAGCCCAGAAAGAGAAAGGGTTGTCAACTGAGGTCCCATTGGTGTCAGTGTAAGCATTTAACTCCTTTTGGAACATCTTGTTTAAGGTCAGGGTCTTGTAAGAGCAGCTTTTTGAGGCACCAAGTATGAGTCTTGGTGGTACCTGTGTAGGTATAACCTCCAGGAAGATGGGGAAACGATCAGACAATGTGGACAATTTCTGCTTTAGAGACTATTGGTATGGTAGTGTATTTTTATAAGGAACACATCTTTGATTGAATTGGTTAGGCAGGGGGGTAAACAGTGGACTTTTTTATTTATTTTTACCCACATCTATTGGTAGTGAGATCTAGTTCCACGAGTTAGAGTGAAAGCCCTGGTGGATGAGTGCTTGTGTGGGATTATTGTCAGTCTCTTAGTATAAGAGTACCTTCCATGAAATTCTCCTTTAAGGTGAAAAAATATTCAATAACTGAGAGCAGGTTACAGGGCAGGGTAAACGTTAGCCAGAGTGAGTCTGGAAATGTATTTTCCTTTTAAGCATACAGTAATGAATCTGCATTCCTAATTGATTTTGTTGAGAAACTCCTGGGGGTGAAGGGATTTAGGAAGAAAATAAGAATGCTGGTCCCTTTTGATTTATAAGTGGGAGATGGGCGCTGGGAATTTTATTAGAGTTGGGATTTTGTCTACTTTAAAGTGTCTCTTGGAGGAAAGCTAGTTGGGCCCGTCATCTCCACTTGATCTCTTTTCAGGTGAGTTGAGTCTTTTCACTTTGCAAAAGACAATTTATCGTACATCATGGGACACAGAGCAGCCATAACAACTAACTGGGTTATATGCCACCTTTTAGGTGAATGGACACTGGCAAATCAATCAAAGTCCTCCCCTATATAACCCCTCCTACACAGGAAGTACCTCAGTTTGTTTGCCAGTGTCTGTTGAGGTGGATGGTCAATGACGTGACATGTGCTCCTGGGAGCACACTTGGCAGTCTGGACAGTTCTATTAGAAATCATGGACTTTAATCAGATCCATTCAAAAAGGCTATCAGCCAAAATAGTACCCAAGCCTCATTGGAAGGAGAGAAGATTCTTTGAGGTTTTGCCTGTAATGCAGCCTTATGGCGCTGGACCCTGCATAATGCAAATCTGTGCAGTGTTTGTTCTGACCAAGGTATTTTCCTGCAGGGTACTATACAGGTCCAGGGGAGTGGACCCCAGATTAAGGGGGACACAGTCTCTGAAGGTCTTTTATGACAAAGCTTGCTGTGATGAGTGAAGATTGGACCCTGTTGCGTTCAGAGTCCTACAGCAGGAATAATAAGTCTGCATTTTTGCAGTTTCTCTTTTAAGAAATTGAGTTATCTGACTGTCTGTTCTCCCACTGACCACTGGGGCAGTGTGCTATTTAATCATGCTGTGTACCAGTCGCGTGGGCAGCTGTTTCTCAGTATGGCATTTTTTTTTTATATAGGAAGGAAGTGGAAGGGCAGCCATGTTAAAGCCATGTGGTCCTGGGTTTACCAGGTAAGGCCTGGAGACATAACACCAGCCCATGGATACTAGTGAAGTGTGAGTACTTACTATGGGAGAACTATGTGGCCAGGCAAGTCAAGATTATATACTGCTTACTTAAACTGCTTAATCTGGGGGGCCTGTACAAGTGTAAGTCAATACACCCCTAGCAGTACACTTAAAGTGTTGGGTCTCCAGAATAATGTGCATTTGGCACAACAATTGTATGGGACCTGGTGCAGTTGAAAAAGTGCATACTTGCAAACTTCAGAGTAATGTGCATTTGGTCTGCAGGATCTTACTTTTTAGGTTGAAGATAAAAAGGCTGTGTGCGATGCACATGTGCTAAACTAGTAGGGGGCCAAGTGCAATTGGGCAGGTGCAGCATAGTATACATGCTTGCAAGCTGCAACTTGAAGACTCACAGATGTGAAGGATACTCATTGGAAAACTTGGGGTGCGACTTGTCATTCACCCTTGCAGTCCCAGGTCACAGGATGGGTCACACAGGTATGGAAGAGACCATAGGCTGTTGAAACGGCATAGAAGGCTGTATTGGATGACTGTGTACTTGGCCAGGGCTCAAAATTCCAAGTCCTGAGCTACTAGCCAGGCCTCAAGGCATACTCGCCACCAGTTGTCCCGCCCCTACCACTACCATGTCCCACCCCTAATCCCGCCCCCTAGACACGCCCTCATAAATCTCATGAAATTACACTTAAGTTATGTTTTATGGAGAATTAAGTTATAAAAATAAATATTAACATTGTAGCCAGAGTCCCCCCCCCACGATTGTAGCCAGAGTCCCCCCCCCACGATTGTAGCCAGAGTCCCCCCCCCATGATTGTAGCCAGAGTCCCCCCCCCACGATTGTAGCCAGAGTCCCCCCCCCACGATTGTAGCCAGGGCCCCCCCCCCACGATTGTAGCCAGAGTCCCCCCCCCACGATTGTAGCCAGAGTCCCCCCCCACGATTGTAGCCAGAGTCCCCCCCCACGATTGTAGCCAGAGTCCCCCCCCACGATTGTAGCCAGAGTCCCCCCCCCACGATTGTAGCCAGAGTCCCCCCCCCACGATTGTAGCCAGAGTCCCCCCCCCACGATTGTAGCCAGAGTCCCCCCCCCACGATTGTAGCCAGAGTCCCCCCCCCACGATTGTAGCCAGAGCCCCCCCCCCACGATTGTAGCCAGAGTCCCCCCCCCCGATTGTAGCCAGAGTCCCCCCCCCACGATTGTAGCCAGAGTCCCCCCCCCACGATTGTAGCCAGAGTCCCCCCCCCACGATTGTAGCCAGAGTCCCCCCCCCCACGATTGTAGCCAGAGTCCCCCCCCCCACGATTGTAGCCAGAGTCCCCCCCCCACGATTGTAGCCAGAGTCCCCCCCCCACGATTGTAGCCAGAGTCCCCCCCCCCCGATTGTAGCCAGAGTCCCCCCCCCACGATTGTAGCCAGAGTCCCCCCCCACGATTGTAGCCAGAGTCCCCCCCCACGATTGTAGCCAGAGTCCCCCCCCCACGATTGTAGCCAGAGTCCCCCCCCCACGATTGTAGCCAGAGTCCCCCCCCCACGATTGTCGCCAGAGCCCCCCCCCCACGATTGTAGCCAGAGCCCCCCCCCCACGATTGTAGCCAGAGCCCCCCCCCCACGATTGTAGCCAGAGTCCCCCCCCCACGATTGTAGCCAGAGTCCCCCCCCCACGATTGTAGCCAGAGTCCCCCCCCCCACGATTGTAGCCAGAGTCCCCCCCCCACGATTGTAGCCAGAGTCCCCCCCCCCACGATTGTAGCCAGAGTCCCCCCCCCACGATTGTAGCCAGAGCCCCCCCCCCCACGATTGTAGCCAGAGTCCCCCCCCCCACGATTGTAGCCAGAGTCCCCCCCCACGATTGTAGCCAGAGTCCCCCCCCCACGATTGTAGCCAGAGTCCCCCCCCCACGATTGTAGCCAGAGTCCCCCCCCACGATTGTAGCCAGAGTCCCCCCCCCACGATTGTAGCCAGAGTCCCCCCCCCACGATTGTAGCCAGAGTCCCCCCCCCACGATTGTAGCCAGAGCCCCCCCCCCACGATTGTAGCCAGAGTCCCCCCCCGCCACGATTGTAGCCAGAGTCCCCCCCCGCCACGATTGTAGCCAGAGTCCCCCCCCGCCACGATTGTAGCCAGAGTCCCCCCCCGCCACGATTGTAGCCAGAGTCCCCCCCCGCCACGATTGTAGCCAGAGTCCCCCCCCCCCACGATTGTAGCCAGAGTCCCCCCCCGCCACGATTGTAGCCAGAGTCCCCCCCCGCCACGATTGTAGCCAGAGTCCCCCCCCGCCACGATTGTAGCCAGAGTCCCCCCCCCCACGATTGTAGCCAGAGTCCCCCCCCGCCACGATTGTAGCCAGAGTCCCCCCCCGCCACGATTGTAGCCAGAGTCCCCCCCCGCCACGATTGTAGCCAGAGTCCCCCCCCGCCACGATTGTAGCCAGAGTCCCCCCCCGCCACGATTGTAGCCAGAGTCCCCCCCCGCCACGATTGTAGCCAGAGTCCCCCCCCGCCACGATTGTAGCCAGAGTCCCCCCCCGCCACGATTGTAGCCAGAGTCCCCCCCCGCCACGATTGTAGCCAGAGTCCCCCCCCGCCACGATTGTAGCCAGAGTCCCCCCCCGCCACGATTGTAGCCAGAGTCCCCCCCCGCCACGATTGTAGCCAGAGTCCCCCCCCGCCACGATTGTAGCCAGAGTCCCCCCCGCCACGATTGTAGCCAGAGTCCCCCCCCGCCACGATTGTAGCCAGAGTCCCCCCCCGCCACGATTGTAGCCAGAGTCCCCCCCCGCCACGATTGTAGCCAGAGTCCCCCCCCGCCACGATTGTAGCCAGAGTCCCCCCCCGCCACGATTGTAGCCAGAGTCCCCCCCCGCCACGATTGTAGCCAGAGTCCCCCCCCGCCACGATTGTAGCCAGAGTCCCCCCCCGCCACGATTGTAGCCAGAGTCCCCCCCCGCCACGATTGTAGCCAGAGTCCCCCCCCGCCACGATTGTAGCCAGAGTCCCCCCCCGCCACGATTGTAGCCAGAGTCCCCCCCCGCCACGATTGTAGCCAGAGTCCCCCCCCGCCACGATTGTAGCCAGAGTCCCCCCCCGCCACGATTGTAGCCAGAGTCCCCCCCCGCCACGATTGTAGCCAGAGTCCCCCCCCGCCACGATTGTAGCCAGAGTCCCCCCCCGCCACGATTGTAGCCAGAGTCCCCCCCCGCCACGATTGTAGCCAGAGTCCCCCCCCGCCACGATTGTAGCCAGAGTCCCCCCCCGCCACGATTGTAGCCAGAGGCCCCCCCCGCCACGATTGTAGCCAGAGTCCCCCCCCGCCACGATTGTAGCCAGAGTCCCCCCCCCGCCACGATTGTAGCCAGAGCCCCCCCCCCCGCCACGATTGTAGCCAGAGTCCCCCCCCCGCCACGATTGTAGCCAGAGTCCCCCCCCGCCACGATTGTAGCCAGAGTCCCCCCCCCGCCACGATTGTAGCCAGAGTCCCCCCCCGCCACGATTGTAGCCAGAGTCCCCCCCCCGCCACGATTGTAGCCAGAGTCCCCCCCCCGCCACGATTGTAGCCAGAGGAGTCCCCCCCCCGCCACGATTGTAGCCAGAGGAGTCCCCCCCCCCGCCACGATTGTAGCCAGAGGAGTCCCCCCCCCGCCACGATTGTAGCCAGAGGAGCCCCCCCCCCCGCCCGATTGTAGCCAGAGGAGTCCCCCCCCCCGCCCGATTGTAGCCAGAGGAGTCCCCCCCCCGCCCGATTGTAGCCAGAGGAGTCCCCCCCCCCCACCCGATTGTAGCCAGAGGAGTCCCCCCCCCCCACCCGATTGTAGCCAGAGGAGCCCCCCCCCCCCACCCGATTGTAGCCAGAGGAGTCCCCCCCCCACAATTGTAGCCAGAGGAGTCCCCCCCCCACGATTGTAGCCAGAGGAGTCCCCCCCCCCCCCCACCGATTGTAGCCAGAAAAAAACTGTTTTTAAAAATGTCATTTAAAATGATCGTGTGTGGGCTACACATCATTTTTCAGTTTCTGAAAAACGTAAAAAAAAAAAAAAAATCGAACATGCTGCATTTTTAACGTAGTTTTAAAAAATGTCGTTTTTCGGATTGTAAAAAATTATCGTGTGTGGGCTAAAACGACTTTTTATAACCTGTGCATGCTCAGAAGCAAGTTATGAGACAGGCGCGCTCGTTCTGGTAAAACTACCGTTCATAATGGAGTAAGCACATTCATCACACTGTGTAAGACAGAAAAGCGCAAATCGTCTTTTACTAACTCGGAATCGGCTAAAGCAGCCAAAAGGCAAATAGAACTTCCCCTTTAGAGTGCCGTTGTACGTGTTGTACGTCACCACGCTTTGTTCATCATTTTTTAAAAACAATGGTGTGTGGGCAACGTAGTTTTTAATGATGAAGTTGGAAAAACTTTGTTTTTTGGACATGCTGAAAAACGACTTTTCATGCCGAAAAATGATTGTGTGTACGCGGCATCAGTCTAAAAGGCAGGGCCGACCAGCTAAAGAAAATGTCAAATGTCATATACATTAACGAGATATGGACCATGTTATGCTCATACAATCATGCAGTTTTAGTATGATTCTAACGAATCAAATACACATTCAAGGATTACATGAGGCGCCCCCCAGTGGCTGAAAAGAATATCTTCTCTGGTACATGGCCGATCGTAAAGAATTCCCGGCCAATAGAAAGGAAGCTAAACCCCCTGGGATGAACTGAGGACAATTTTATGAGCATATTGTTCAAAATGGTATAACAATGGTGAAGGCCCATAAGGCAGAGATCACAGACCGATACACCAGAGGCATCTCTACATACCAGGAAGTCTGCTGATCTCTGACCAATCCCCACCTGGCTGAACTTTGTTGACGTAAATCTTCCCCTCTGAGCTTGGTAAGACACAGATCACCCAAATCATCTCTCATTTTCTTTTTCAGAATTGTAGAGATTATATTTTAGGGGTTATGCATTGATGTTTGATTGTTTAGGGGTGTATTATTCCAGATGTCTGTTAAGGATTTCAAACACATCTCTCCGTGAGTTTAAATTCTGTGATCCCAGGGAGAGTTCTATAGCTCCATAAAATCTTGGTACTCTGTTGGTTAAATAATTATCCAAATTTAGCAATATTTCTGTAGACTTGGTGAGACACATTTCAGATTTCTTTCCGGCCGGAGGAAGTTTGAAGGACTTTTTTCCTTAAGTGATAGGGAATATTGCGTGTTGATTTTAAAGCATGAATTACTGTACCTATTTTTTCAACAGACCCCTCTGAGTTATTATATTAATTATCGTCAAATCACAAGTTGATGTTTTTATAGTGTATGTGTAAAGTGTCACCAGTAAATCTCGTTCTGTATGAAATTGTATGATTATACTCGATAATTAATAAAGTCAAATTATTTACTTGTATATTTGGGAGGAGATATTTTATACTTTGGTAAGAAAACCCCATAAATTAATGAACCCAGGAAAGATTATGGTATGCATTAAAATTCTGAACTAAGTTCAAATTACCGTAAGGTTGGGGCACTAATTAAAAGATATAGCACTAAGATCTAAATGGAGATCTCATACTATACTCACAACAGCAGGAACTTGCTCCTGTTTTCTCATAGTTGCCATAAGTTGCTCCTTAACATGGAAAAAGTGCATTCAGAGCAGTACATCTCTCGGGACCTGCTCTGCCAGGTGTGAGGGCTTTGGCAGACAATGGATCATATCAATTGTAACATCTAGATCAGTAAGACCCAGCATTAGTTGCATCATAGAGGCCCAGGTCTGACTGTTGTACTGACTCAGAGATCCCCCTTATTTTCAGGTTGTTTCTTCTGGACCTGTCTTCCATGTCTGCTAACTTTGCTCTGATCCATTCATTATCGGCCTCCCTGTCCTCATTAGCATCCACTAGGTCATTTATAGTGGTACTCCTCCATTTTGGTCTCATTTTTATCCTGTTCCCCACCTAATGTATTTCTCCAGTTAAACAGTGCATACATGTCGCCATGTCATACTGTAAGGTGCTTCTTTTTTTTTTATCAAACCAACATTTATTGAGCATAGAGAATACATACACAAACAGATATCAAGTGCAACAGGCACTACATTTGCATATAAAACCTATTGAATTACATACAGTTGGTGGTAATAGGGGATTCTATAATCAGAAGGACTGATAGAACAATTTGTCGCCAGGATCGCTTCAACCGAATGGTTTGCTGTCTCCCTGGTGCCAGGGTTCGGCATGTGGTGGACCGGGTGGATAAATTACTGGGAGGGGCTGGGCATGACCCAGCTGTCTTGGTCCACGTTGGAACCAATGACAGTATACATGGAAGGTGGAGGCTCCTTAAGAATCAATTTAAAGAACTAGGCTGCAAGATGAAGGGAAGGACCTCCAAGGTGATATTCTCTGAAATATTGCCTGTGCCATGCGCAACACAGGAAAGGCAGGGGGAGATTAGAGAGCTGAATGCATGGCTAAAGACCTGGTTTAGGAAGGAGGGATTTGGGTTTCTAGAGCACTGGGATGACTTTTCATTGGGGTGCAACCTATATGCTAAGGACGGTTTGCACTTGAATGGAAGGGGGTCTGCTGTGCTGGGGGAGAGGTTTATGGGAATGCTGGAGGAGTATTTAAACTAGGATTGAGGGGGGAGGGTGAACTAGAATTACATTGGGTACACAGGTCAGCTAGGGGTCAGACATTAATGGAGAGTGGAATGGGGATAGATGGGGGGAGGGTCATGGCAGGTGACAAGAAAGTTCCCATGTTGCAAACAGCCATTGGAAATAATAGTGCCAATTGTACTACTATAAATTATATGAAAAACACTAGAGAAAAATGTAACAATACATTTAAGTGTTTGTTCACCGATGCCAGAAGTCTGCCAAGCAAAACAGGTGAGTTGGAAGCTCTGGTGCATGAGGAGAGCTATGATGTAATCGGTATTGCTGAAACTTGGCTTCAATCCTCACATGACTGGGCTATTAATATTCCTGGCTATGCTCTCTTTCGGAAAGACAGGGTAAAAAGGAAAGGTGGAGGGGTCTGTCTCTATGTGAGAAGTGACCTCAAAGCAAGCGTGAAAGAGAACCTGGTTGATGGAGAGTGTGATGAGGCTGAAGCATTATGGGTGGAACTGCATACAGATGTGCGTAGTTCAAAATTAATCATTGGAGTTTGTTATAAACCACCCAATGTTAATGAGGAGGTGGAGACTCAGCTCCTTGCACAGATGGAAAGGGCTGCAAGGGCTGGGACGGTGATAATAATGGGGGATTTTAACTACCCAGAAATTGACTGGATTAATGGCACTTCTGGGACAGTTAAAGGACAAAAATTTAAAAACCTATTGCAGGACAATTTTATGGTGCAGTTTATTGAGGCCCCAACTAGGAATGATGCTCTGTTGGACCTGATAATCTCAAACCATGCAGAGCTTATTACTAATGTTCAGATAAAGGAACACCTGGGTAGCAGTGATCATAACATGATTTCATTTAATGTTAACTATAAGCAAGAAATACATACAGGAAATATTAAAACACTAAATTTTAAGAGAGCAAATTTTCCAAGGATGAGGGCTGCTCTCCAGGACTTGGACTGGGAGGGACTATTGACACAGATGAACACAGAACAGAAATGGGAATTTTTCAAAAAGACTGTGTGGAACCTCACTGCAAAGTATGTTCCCATGGGCAATAAGTTTAAAAGGCTAAAAATAAAACCTATGTGGCTCACGGGCAAAGTTAAAAAAGCTATAAACAATAAGAAAGTAGCTTTTAAAAAATATAAAAATGAAGGAACACTAGTGTTGTTTAAATGTTACAAAGAATATAACAGGATATGTAAAAAGGAAATCAAGGATGCAAAAATTCAAAATGAACGACAGATTGCAAAAGATAGTAGGACAAACCCCCAAAAAATCTTTAAATATATTAATAGTAAAAAGGTGAAGTCTGAGCATGTAGGCCCCTTACAAAATAATCTAGAGTGGGTGACTGGGGACAAAGAGAAGGCAAATTTATTAAATGCTTTCTTTAGCTCTGTGTATACAATGGAGCATGGGGGAGCTCATGTCCAAAATGGGGGTGGGAGTGACACAGCCCCAAATCCACAATGGCTCAAAAGTGATATGGTCCAGAAATATTTAGACAGAATAAAGGTGGATAAAGCACCTGGACCAGATGGCATCCACCCACGGATCCTAGGTGAGTTGAGCTCTGTCATTTCAAAGCCACTGTATCTAATATTTAGGGACTCATTAATGACAGGAATAGTACCACTGGATTGGCGTAGAGCCAATGTGGTGCCTATATTTAAAAAGGGAACAAAGTCTTTACCAAGTTACTATAGACCTGTTAGTCTAACTTCTATAGTTGGGAAGATACTGGAACGTTTAATAAAAGACCACATGGATGAGTTCTTGCAGGAAAAAAACTATTTAAGCAGCAGACAACATGGATTCATGAAAGACAGAAGTTGTCAGACAAACCTGATTTCCTTTTATGAAGAGGTAAGTAAAACCTTGGACAGAGGAGTGGCTGTGGACGTGATATATTTGGATTTTGCAAAAGCGTTCGATACAGTTCCGCACACACGGCTCATGTGTAAGGTAAGGTCTACAGGATTGGATATATCAGTTTGTAAATGGATAGAAAATTGGCTGAAAGACAGAATTCAGAGAGTCATGGTTAATGATTCTTACTCTGAATGGTCCAATGTTATCAGTGGTGTACCCCAAGGTTCAGTGCTGGGACCCTTACTTTTTAATATATTTATAAATGATATTGGGTCTGGGATCAAAAGTAAAATTTCTGTCTTTGCAGATGACACCAAGCTATGCAGTGGAATAACGTCCTTGCAGGATGTCTCCAATTTACAAGCCAACCTCAATGCTCTGTCTAATTGGGCGACTGAGTGGCAGATGAGGTTTAATGTTGATAAATGTAAAGTTATGCACTTGGGGGCTAAGAATATGCATGCATCATACATACTAGGGGGAGTACAACTGGGGGGATCTGTAGTGGAGAAGGATCTGGGGGTTTTAGTTGATCATAAGCTCAATAATGGCATGCAATGCCAAGCTGCGGTTTCCAAAGCGAGCAAAGTCCTTTCTTGTATTAAGAGAGGTATGGACTCCAGAGACAGAGATATAATTTTGCCCCTGTACAAATCATTAGTAAGACCTCATCTGGAATATGCAGTTCAGTTTTGGGCACCAGTTCTCAAAAAGGATATCGGAGAACTGGAGAAAGTGCAGAGAAGGGCAACCAAACTGATACGAGGCATGGAGGAGCTCAGCTATGAGGAAAGATTAGAAGAACTAAATCTATTCACTCTTGAGAAGAGGAGAATAAGGGGGGATATGATCAACATGTACAAATATATAAGAGGTCCATACAGTGAACTTGGTGTTGAGTTATTCACTTTACGGTCAACACTGAGGACAAGGGGGCACTCTTTACGTCTAGAGGAAAAGAGATTTCACCTCCAAATACGGAAAGGTTTTTTCACAGTAAGAGCTGTGAAAATGTGGAACAGACTCCCTCCAGAGGTGGTTCTGGCCAGCTCAGTAGATTGCTTTAAGAAAGGCCTGGATTCTTTCCTAAATGTACATAAAATAACTGAGTACTAAGATTTGTAGGTAAAGTTGATCCAGGGTAAATCCGATTGCCTCTCGGGGGATCAGGAAGGAATTTTTTCCCCTGCTGTAGCAAATTGGATCATGCTCTGCTGGGGTTTTTTTGCCTTCCTCTGGATCAACTGTGGGTATGGAGTTGGGTGTATGGGATTGTATTGTGTTTTTTATTTTGTTTGTTTATTTTTTTGTGGTTGAACTGGATGGACTTGTGTCTTTTTTCAACCTGACTAACTATGTAACTATATACAGGCATGACAAGGAAAAACAGTACAGGTGCATATATAGTACATTTTAGAGGAGGGCAGAGCGATGCAAAGCCCGAAGGGAGGCATATGCGACTGTGGACATGGCGCCTCACCGAGATGCATGGCGAGTTGCCAGACTTTGCAGTGGGGGAACAGCATATGTTTCCTGTTGCCCATCTGGGATGAGCCGTGAGGCCCACAGAACAGAATCTGGAAGGGGTGGGACAGCAGGCCGGGGACCTGGGAGCAGACCAAAGTAGAGTAATGTTCTCTGTCTAACTGGTTGAGGTAGAAGTGGGAAAGCTGAGACGCTATGTAATAGAGGGAAAGATCAGGCCCACCCTGATCAGCACCACCCTGATTAGTCGGGCACTTCAGAGCCCGCCACAACAGTTTGTGTCGGGAGGGGCCCCAAACAAACAAGTTAAGGATAGACTCCATGGCTTTGAATATACGTAGGGGGATATACAGTGGGGCCTGCCAAAAGACGTAGAGTAGCTTGGGGAGAAGGATCATCTTAACCAGGTAAATTCGGCCCATAACCCCAAGGGGGAGACTGGACCATATCTGCATTTTAGTTTTAAGGGTATGAAACAGGGGCTCAATGTTGACATGGACACTCAGGCATTTAATGGTGTTTATTCTGACAAGAGGGAGTGCGGCTTGGTCAGCAGTGGGGGCGACTATGTCTAGGGGGAGTATGTGGGATTTGGCCACGTTTATCTGTAACCCTGAGAATTCCCCAAAGGCTGTTATAATTTGTAGGGCCGTCTGGAGCGAGGGGCCGGCATCCGCGAGGTAAAGGAGCATATCGTTCGTGTAGAGGCTGACCACCTCGGTCATCTGACCGCAGCAAAGTCCCCTGATTCCAGGATGGCTTCTAAGGGCTATAGCAAGAGGTTCTACAGCCAGGGAGTAAAATAAGGGTGATATGGGGCAGCCCTGGCACGTACCACGGGAGAGCGGAAAGGAGGGTGAGATTCTGCCGTTGACCTAGATGCGCGCCGTGGGGGCCTGGTATAGGAGTTGAAGCCACTTTACAAAGTTTGGGCCAAAGCCAAATTTGTGGAGGCACTCCCACAGGTATTTCCACTCCACGGAGTTGTACACCTTAGTGGCGTCAAGGCTAAACACCACCCTTGAGCCCATGTCCGAGTGCCGGGCCTGGAGGTTCATGTGAAGCCGCCTGAGGTTAAAAGCTGTATTTTTGTCAGGCATGAAACCAGTCTGGTCGGGGTGCACTAGGCTAATGATTGCTTTGTTGAGGCGCAGAGCTAGGACCTTGGCCAATATTTTCTCATCAAGTTGATGTAGGGAGATGGGCCGGTAGGATTCGGGGAACAGCGGGTCCTTGCCCGGTTTGGGTATCAAAACAATGAGTGCCTAGGGATAAGGGTCTCACTGAACTGTTTATAGAACTAGAGGGGGAGCCCGGCGCCTTGGATGTAGGGAGCTGCGCCCTGGCTTCCGCTATACAGTCCGCGGGGATAGATGCCTCAAGCTGGGTAGTCTGGGCAGGGGAGAGTGTGGAAAAGGTGATGCCCTGCAGGAAGGTTGTTAGTTTGTTGTGGGAATGACCATCAGTGGAGGAGTAGAGCTCCGAATAGAAGGACCTGAACTCCTCAGCCACCAGGTTGGGGTCCGTGACCACAGCCCCAGCCGCCGCCTGGAGAGCCACCACCACTGGTGGATTGTGGTCAATGTGGGCCATATAGGCAAGGAGCTTGCCCGCTCGCTCGCCGTGTTCATATATACGCTGTTTGCTAAAGAATATGCCCTGCCTTGCCTTCTCGAAGTGCAACTGGTCTGTAAGCCTGGTCTGCAGTCACAGCTGAGATGCGTTAGCAGCTGTCGGGTCGGTCTGAAAGGTCTGCTCTAGGGTGTTCAAGCGGTCCTCCACCTGACAGATCAGCAGCTTGGAGGTGGCCTTATGTCTGTTGATTCGCGTGGAGAGAATCATACGGGCGTGGATTTTGAAGGCCTCCCACCGGGGCAGAGTAGGACGTACAGGGTGAGAGCTCCGTTCTAGACTAATAATTTTACTGATATAATTCCCGCAAAAAGACACCAAGACACTCGGTGCAGCCTGCACACCACTGAGCTGCTATGTCTCCCCCGAAAAGATCTGGAGTACTTGCCAAGCTCGATAAATACCGCCACAAGGAGCGGGACCCCGAGGAGTTAGATGGCGTCGCCCCACTCCCTGAGGAAGACGAGCGGCCTTTCGGCGACACTGCTAGGGTGCTTGAGGCCATAGCTGTGTGTCAAACCACCCTTACATCCAGGATTGAGGAGGTGAAAGTCGACCTCTCCCTCATCCGCCAGTGTCCGAAACTGAGCACTGTGTCGGCCACGTGGAGGAGGGCCTGCACCCGCTTCAAGTCACCACTGAACAGCTCCAACCAACTGAATGCAGTCCTCTACAAGCAAGACGACATGGAGAACCGCCTTCGGAGGTGCAATCTGTGCTTCGTGGGACTCCCCGAAAGATCTGAGGGAGCGGACCCCCCACATATCTCGAAAACCTGCTGATCAGGGCTGGAGGTGGAGTGTGTCATTGTCTGTCTGATTAATTGAAGTATTCCTTTTGCTGTATAAGTAACCTACCCTCTCAATAAAGCTATTCTATACCTGGACACTCTTCATGAAGTCTTGGCTCATGTTTGGGCGAGACTGTAAACAAGACTGTGTACATGGTCGCATAAGATAACATTGAACGTGTTCAGGGGCAGTTGAAAAAAAAAGCGTCCAACTGCCTCTGAACATCCATTTAACAGCAGCAGTGTACATGGGGCCTAACCATGAGTGCAAAAAGTGTTTGTGCCATTCATATTCTCTGAAAAATGGCCAAGAAATCATACATTTTGCCAGGGTATGCAAACTTATAATCACAACAGTGTGTTGTATGTTTTTTTTTTTTAATATATATATATATATATATATATATATATATATATATATATATATATATATATATATATATATATATATATATATATATATGTATATGTATATGTATATATATATATATATATATATATATATATATATATATGTATATGTATATATGTCATTCTCAAAAAATTAGCTTATTGTGATAAAGTTACTGTACTGATAAACATTAGACTTTCATATATTTTAGATTCATTACACACAACTGAAGTAGTTCAAGCCTTTTATTGTTTTAATATTGATGATTTTGGCATACAGCTCATGAAAACCCCAAATTCCTATAAAAAAAATTTGCATATTTCATCCGACCAATAAAATAAAAGTGTTTTTAATAAAAAAAAGTCAACCTTCAAATAATTATGTTCAGTTATGCACTCAATACTTGGTCGGGAATCCTTTTGCAGAAATGACTGCTTCAATGCGGCGTGGCATGGAGGCAATCAGCCTGTGGCACTGCTGAGGTGTTATGGAGGCCCAGGATGCTTCGGTAGCGGCCTTAAGCTCTTCCAGAGTGTTGGGTCTTGCGTCTCAACTTTCTCTTCCCAATATCCCACAGATTCTCTATGGGGTTCAGGTCAGTAGAGTTGGCAGGCCAATTGAGCACAGTAATACCATGGTCAGTAAACCATTTACCAGTGGTTTTGGCACTGTGAGCAGGTGCCAGGTCGTGCTGAAAAATGAAATCTTCATCTCCATAAAGCTTTTCAGCAGATGGAAGCATGAAGTGCTCCAAAATCTCCTGATAGCTAGCTGCATTCACCCTGCCCTTGATAAAACACAGTGAACCAACACCAGCAGCTGACATGGCACCCCAGACCATCACTGACTGTGGGTACTTGACACTGGACTTCAGGCATTTTGGCATTTCCCTCTCCCCAGTCTTCCTCCAGACTCTGGCACCTTGATTACCGAATGACATGCAAAATTTGCTTTCATCCGAAAAAAGTACTTTGGACCACTGAGCAACAGTCCAGTGTTGCTTCTCTGTAGCCCAGGTCAGGCGCTTCTGCCGCTGTTTCTGGTTCAAAAGTGGCTTGACCTGGGGAATGTGGTACCTGTAGCCCATTTCCTGCACACGCCTGTACACGGTGGCTCTGGATGTTTCTACTCCAGACTCAGTCCACTGCTTCCACAGGTCCCCCAAGGTCTGGAATCGGTCCTTCTCCACAATCTTCCTCAGGGTCCGGTCACCTCTTCTCGTTGTGCAGCGTTTTCTGCCACACTTTTTCCTTCCCACAGACTTCCCACTGAGGTGCCTTGATACAGCACTCTGGGAACAGCCTATGTGTTCAGAAATTTCTTTCTGTGTCTTACCCTCTTGCTTGAGGGTGTCAATGATGGCCTTCTGGACAGCAGTCAGGTCGGCAGTCTTACCCATGATTGCGGTTTGGAGTAATGAACCAGGCTGGGAGTTTTTAAAAGCCTCAGGAATCTTTTGCAGGTGTTTAGAGTTAATTAGTTGATTCAGATGATTAGGTTAAGAGCTCGTTTAGAGAACCTTTTCATGATATGCTAATTTTTTGAGATAGGAATTTTTGGTTTTCATGAGCTGTATGCCAAAATCATCAATATTAAAACAATAAAAAGGCTTGAACTACTTCAGTTGTGTGTAATGAATCTAAAATATATGAAAGTCTAATGTTTATCAGTACATTACAAAAAATAATGAACTTTATCACAATATGCTAATTTTTTGAGAATGATATATATATATATATATATATATATATATATATATATATATATATTAGAGGGTGTGCGTTAAACACGATATTAACGGCGTTAACGCAAACCCATGTTAACGCCGTCAATATTTTTATCGCGCGATTAACGCAGGAGCCCTCGGGGTGGACATGCAGAGTGTGCAGCGGCGCGGCTTACCTTCTCGCTGGATTCACAGGCAAGTTACTCACCTTGTCCCTGGATCCAGCGATGCCAACCCGCTGTGTGATCGAGCGGGTCCTCCTTGCTTGGCGGGTCCTCCTTGCTTGGCGGGTCCTCCTCGCTCGGCGGGTCCTCGCTCGATTCACAGTGCCTGTGTGCCGCAGAGCTCCGTTCCCTGCGACGTTACGATGCACGGGAGCGGAGAACGGCGCCAAATTCAAAAAAGTAAACAAACACAATACACACAGTATACTGTAATCTTATAGATTACAGTACTGTATGTAAAAAATACACACCCCCCTTGTCCCTAGTGGTCTGCCCAGTGTCCTACATGTACTTTTATATAATAAAAACCATTCTTTCTGCCTGAAAAACTGTAGATTGTCAAAGTGTCCCTTTATGTCAAAAATGGTTTTAGAAAACAGCGATAATAAATTATAATCACTTGCAGAATTGTGCGATATTTGTGGGGAAATTTGTCATAAATTAGATAGATTAATCGTGAGTTAACTATGACATTAATGCGATTAATCACGATTAAAAATTTTAATCGTTTGACAGCACTAATATATATATATATATATATATATATATATATATATATATATATATATATATATATATATATATATATATATATATATATATATATATATATATATATATATATATATATATATATATTAATTACTAATATATTACTAATAATTTGGGTCAATACAGGTGTGCTCAACCCTCATTACAAAATCTGTGGCTATGGTACAATGCAAATCTTAAAAAAAAAATATATATATATATATATATATATATATATATATATATATATATATATATATATATATATATATATATATATATATATATGCGCAGTAGATTTAATTCTACCCAAAACATTGAGCCTCAATCATAATAGTGGGTCAGGTCCCACTCAAAATGTAAGCCTGTGGGAATCCTAGTTTGAAGGGAAAATATACAAAAAAAACTTCATGCTTACAAGATTTTCAAACTGTCATCTTCGCTATGCCTTGTATCTGCAACAAAGTGATGTCACCACCATGGACATCATGTTCAGCAATATTAGTGCCATGTTTTTTAAGTGTTGTAGATATGGTTGTGTAACTGAGCCTCCTAGTTGTGCGACCCACATATTGGATCACACACTTTTACATGTAACAACATTGATCAAATTCCTGGTGTTACCAATTATAACGACTTTGATCCTAAATTCCCTGCTATTTGCCGTATAATGGAATCTGACACCTTTTATAATGCAGGAGCAACATGGGCAATTGCTAGCTGCACACTTAAAATCACCCACAGAATCTAAAAATATTTTTCTTGAATTCTGGCACCCATAGTGGAAATTGGTTAGATCTTGTTGGTGATTTTAAGTGTGGAGCCAGCAATTGCCCATGTTGTGTTATAAAAGGTGACAGTTACTATTCTATGGCCAATAACAGGGAATTTAAGGTCAAAACATTTATAAACTGTAACACCAGGATAATAATTTATCTAATTACATGTAAAGTGTGTGCAATCCAATATGTGGGTCACACAACTAGGAGGCTCAGGGATAGGTTGCATGACCATATCTACAATATGACTGTGATACATTTGCCTATATGTCTCAGTTTAATTCTCCCTGCTTGCCATTGTGATTACCATCCGGTTATTGAAGTGCTAATGTCCCCTCACTATTTCTAAAGGTTAATTGATCTATTGTGTTGTGTGAAGGAGATCTGTGTTTATGTGGCTTGTGTTAATTATTCTGATTGCTTCATTGTGGTAATTATCTCTCTATATGCGGGGTCGAGTTGTCTAGTTAATGTATTAAGTACAACTAGTACTCAACTCCACTGATGTCATTATCTAAAGAAAATGTGTTTTCAGACTCGGCTCCGTCGTGTCTGCCTACTCATCTGTATGGAAGCCCCAGTGTGAGGGGGGCGGAGATTTGTCATTGTAACAGTTTTGGAAATGACATATAAGCTGTGTGTTATAACATTAAAGTCTGTCTTGTTCTAGCAGTAAGCCTGGACTAATGTGTGGCTTAATGGGCGATCTCAGGAATATTCCTCCTAGTGGAATATTGGGTGACGTTCTTACGGAAGAAGGGAATCGTTGACGGGGATATCATACCAATACCGTCACAATGACCATATCTACAACACTGATAAAGAGCATGACCCTAATATCACTAGACATGTTAATGAAGTCCGTGGTGGTGACATCACGTTGTTGCAGATACAAGACATAGAGAAGGTGACCGCTCCTAGGAGAGTTGGTGACTGTTTTAGGATCCTGTGTGAACGGGAAGTCTTTTGGATTTTTACCCTTCAAACTAAGATTCTCACAGGCTTTAAATTTGGCATTGTACTATAGCCCATTGAAACAGCAATTGTTATCATTCTGTGTATATGCTCCACTTTTAAAGCATCATGCTATATCTAATAATCTTCTGTTCTTAATGATTTTTGTTTTTGTTCTTCTTCTTTTTTTTTTTTTTTCTTCTTCTTAACCAGCTATTCATTTTTTTTTTTTTTTCTCTTGTTCACTAATATGCCAATATTATTGTATGTATGAGAACATATTTTTGAACAAGGGTTGCAATAACTTTGAACACACCTGTATAATCATATGATTTTATTTATATACTGTGTATGTATATATATGTGTGTGTGTGTGTGTGTGTGTGTGTGTGTGTGTGTGTGTATGTGTATGTGTGTATTGGCAGGGCAGTACCCTTCCAGGGTCCAGGTCTAGTCAACAGCCAGTACACAAATTGGTCAGCTGTCTACTGGGCTTTAAGTAATGACCAGACAAAGGTTCTAGGCTCCCAGTTGAAGACCTCACCCTTCTGACAGGAGTTGTATGGGAGCCATGGGGTGGCTTCATCTAAGAGAGAGAGGTGGGGGCAAGTGTAGTGTGAGGCTACATGCTGTATGCAGAGTTGCTGAGCGTCCAGACTGTGGGTGACAGACCACGGCCCTAAAGCGTAAGGCCTCAGCAGGAGAGCTGTGTTTTTTTAAGCCAGGGCTGAATATGTTTTATTTCGGTAGCAGGACTGAAATGCTGAATACCCCATGTAAGGGAATCTGTTGTGGTGTTTTGAACTTGCTTTTAAATAAAAGCGGGCAAAACCAGCCCTGAAACACAGAAAAGCGAGTGGTGGTGTCCTTAAAGCACTACACTTGGCGTGTAAATATTTTATTATATCTTTTTATGTGACAACACTGAAAAAAATACACTTTGGTACAATGTAAAGTAGTGAGTTTACAGCGTGTATAACCATGTAAATTTTCTATCCCCTGGAATTGACACACAACCATTCATGTCTAATCTGCTGGCAACAAAAGTACACCTCTAAATGAAAATGTCCAAATTGGGCCCGAAGTGTCAATATTTTGTGTGGCCACCATTGTATTCCATCACTGCTTTAACCCTCTTGGACATGGAGTTTACCAGAGCTTCACAGGTTGCCACTGGAGTCCTCTTCCACCCCTCCATGACAACATCACAAAGCTGATGAATGTTGGAGACCTTGCGCTCTTCCACCTTCCATTTGAGGATGCTCCACAGAGGCTCAATAGGTTTTAGGTCTGGAGACATGTTTGGCCAGTCGATCACCTTTATGCTCAGCTTCTTTAGCAAGTCAATGTTCCTCTTGGAGGCCTGTTTGGAGATATTATCATGTTGGAATACTGCCTTGTGGCCCAGTCTCCAAATGGGGGGGGGGGGGGGGAGATTGTGCTCTGCTTCCATATGTTACAGTACATATTGACATTAATGGTTCCCTCAATGAGCTGTAGCTGTAGTGTCAGCAATCACTCATGCAGCCCCAGACCATGACACTCCCACCACCATGCTTGACTGTAGGCAAGACACATTTGTCTTTGTACTTTTCACCTGGTTGCTGCCACACACACTTGACATCATCTGAACCAAATAAGTTTATATTGGGCTCATCAGACCACATGACATGGTTCCAGTAATCTATGTCCTTAGTCTGTTTGTCTTCAGCAAACTGTTTGCAGGCTTTATTGTGCATCATCTTCAGAAGAGGCTTCCTTCTGGAATGACAGCCATGCAGACCACTTTGATGCAGTGTGCAGCGTATGGGCTGAGCACTGACAGGCTGACCCTTGACCCCTTCAACCTCTGCAACAATGCTGGCAGCACTCGTATGTCTTTCTTGACCCCAAGTCAACCTCTGGATTAGACACTAAGCATGTGCACTCAACTTCTTTGGTTGAACATGGCATGGCCTGTTCCGAGTGAAACCTGTTTTGTTAAACCACTGTATGATCTTGGCCATTGTGCTGCAGCTCAGTTTCAGGGTCTTGACAATCTTCTTTTAGCCTATGCTATTTTTATGTACATCACAATACTTTTTTTCAGATCCCCAGAGTTCTTTGCCTTTAGTTGTCATGTTGAACATCCAGTGAACAATATGAGAGAGTGAGAGTGATTACACCAAATTTGAGGAAAGTGGAGAGCTTGGTTAGGATGTTACTTGCCTCATATACATAGTAATTTTCTTGTCACTCCTAAATCTGCTCCACTGCTGCCAGCACCAGGCCTATGATGCCCTCTGTCCAGCCCTGGGTGAGCATCCTGCTTTCCAGACTGGTGGCCTGATCAAAAAATGTATCTAGCAGGTCAATATTTGTTTTTAAAGGGGGACTTGGAGGGGCACAGGTTTACCCTGACATTTATCTGCTTGCCCCCCCCCCCCCCCCCACGACAGCTATTCCAGAATCGACTACCTCCTGATTTTTCGCTCTTTACTTCCAGAGGCTGTCTATGCCACTATCACAGATCATGTCCTGGTCATCCTAGATATCAGATTAAGTTTAAATTATAAGCTGAAGTGAGAAAAAAAGAGAGTGGTAGCAAACAGATCAAGACGAGTAATATCCCCAGAGTACATAAAACTGGTGTAGTGGTTGCAGTAGTTTTTTGTGAATAATAAGAGGAGGGTGAGGGGGGGGGGGTAATGGGTAAAGAGGGCATCTTAAAGTCAATACAATGTGTTGCATGTATAGATATTGTTGAATTTTAAGCAGATGTTTTGTATTGGTGAAAACAAAGAATATAAAAAATAAATAAAACAAATTAAATTGTCCCAAATCTTGGAGACATAGAAATGTAATGATTCATTGGTCCAAAGGAGCACTACCCAACGTGAGCTTTCCAGACATTTGTTAAAATCTTCCCGAGATAACTATACTGATGTATATCTAAGGGTAAGAAACAACTGTGCTAGGAAAGGAATAATAAGCTGCAACACAATGTGAGATGAGACAAAAACAATAATGAGGAATAAGGTTGCACTCTAGCTAAATCATAAGTGAAAAATCACAAACCACATATTGCTGATAAAAAATCCTGTGAAAAAAATCTTAATACTGTAAGATTGGGTTTATTAGACTCCAGCGATAGATGCGTTTTCCAGTGAGTACGCCAATCCAGAACTGCGTTTTTAAGGGCCTGGTAGCCCACTTTTATTTAAAAGCACACAAGTTCACAAATACAATAGCAGCCCTCGCAGGGGGTTCCACCATTCCTGTATCTTGCCAAATCAACAGTTTAGCCTCCTGGCTGTCACATTTGCCATCCGGCTGTTTCAGGCCTTTAGCCTAGGCCCCAGTTATGTTCCTCAGAACAAAGTTTCCCAGAGTTAAGCACACACCTGGCTTACTCCTATCAGCGTCTTGCAGCTCAATCATTAAGGACATCTGCCTCCTGCAGACATGCACACAGCCTCTGAGTCCTCTCAGAGGGATTTGGGAATTCACCTGATTCCCGGGACAGACTTCCTGTCTGTGGATGGGGCCCTGAGCGATAGTCAGGTCAGAAGTAAATAGCTGAACACACAGCTGTGCAATTAGTGTCTTTCTCTCCAAAATACGGTGTAAACCAGCAATCTTTCCCATAGCACAGGGTCCCACCCTCACAATACATATATCCAATATGAACTGAATAAAAATAGTGATGCCAAAGGCAAACAAAGTGAAAAAAAAATCCTAGTTGGAAACAATGTGTGGAAATCCATGTGGAAAAAAAGATATATGTAAAAAAATGCATAACATTATTTTGCAAGAAACACTCAAGACTTAAACTTGGTCCTCTGATAATAATAGTAAACAGTAATAATAGTAAACTTATGAAATAAATAATCCTAAATTATCCAGAGTGAGGGAAGTTCTTGTGAAATAATCTCCAATGTGGAAAGATGAATGAATAACTCAAACTTAAAAAAATATATTAGACAAACACTGTGAATCCACCACCGAGTGCAATGTGCGCTTACTAGCTGCATAGACCAATACAGCATGTGGCCATCAACCAGCCCAGGTCTCTATACTTGTGGTCTGCTCCCTCCATCAACAGCACTGTCTAAATGTGATCAGCTGGTCAATCCTCTCCTCCAGCCCACACTCATTCAAAGATGGTATCGGGTCTGCTAGCAGCTTCAGTAAAGTGTCCCGATCACCAGCCGACTCCTCTGCTCGTGTGTATATCAGCTTACCCTTTGGGAAGACCATAAATGGTTTATGTATGAAAAGTTAATCCAGAAGGCGACGGAGCTGAAAAAGAGTAGGCTGTCCCAACTCCAAATACCTTCACCTGGTAGCTCATAGATTACAACAGATCTCTTCTTACCTTCCTGCCTCGGGTTTCCCTACGATACCAAGTTGCTCAATGCCCCATTGACTGATGAATTCCATGCGGCAGTTAACCACTTGGCGCCCAGAGTACATCATATGACGTCCTGGGCTTTGTGGTGGTATATCTTAATGACTCCAGCGGCTACAGGCATCATTCAGATATTGCCGTTTTCAGCCAGCGACTCCCTTTACCATAAGAACGATCATAGCAGCTGTCCCACCACTTGATCATTTTTATGGGCCGCCACCCTCTGGTGGTTCTCCCGACTCACTGCTGCGATCGGTGATTCAGAGAACAGATCAGCCGACCCCGGATTGTGATCATAGAGATTTCCGGGAAACCAGATGGTCCCTAGAGTCTCTATGATCGTCGAAGGCTGGGCTACGATTGTCACACTTGGCCTCTGCATTCGGAAACATTTTGCCGCTTCGGCTGTGAAGCGGGGATCATTTTTTTATTTTAGGCTTCCCAGCCTAGTAGTAATAGGAATAAAAGTGATCAATTTTTTTTTTTTAAAGTGTCAAAATAAAAATAAAAAAATAAGTAAAATTAACAATAACAAATAAAACTAAAAATTAAAATGCCCCTGTGAGGTGTCGCCACACACGTTAGAGCGAGAACAGTGATTATAGCCCTAGACTATTCCACGAGTGTGCAAATTTGAAGCGTGATAAGTTGGGTATCTATTTACTCTGCATAACTTCATCTTTCACATTATGCAAAAAAAAACAAGGGGCTGACTTTACTGTGTTTTTTTTTTTTTGTTTGTTTTTTTAAGCATGACACGTTTGAAAAATTGATGCACACATAACGTGTGAGATACAACGTTTCAATGACCGCCATTGTATTCACTAGGGTCTCTGCTAAAAAAAAAAAAAAAACATTATATAGTGTTTGGGGTTTATATGTAATGTTTACATGTAGAAGAAAATTGTTTGAATTGGCCTGGGCTTCAAGTGGTTAAATCTCTCAAACCTCACAAAGCCCAGGGTCTGGATGGCTACACCGGCCTATTACAAAGCATTTGCACTGATTCTGGGACCCAAAATTATGGTTGTTGTCAATTCACTTTTAGATGGCCAAAGCTTTCCATAAGATTTATTGAGGGCCCATCTTTCTACAAACCTAAAAGGTGGAAAAGAGCTGTCTTACTGTGAACTACTGCCCAATCTCACTTTTGAACACATAATTTAAGACCTTAACAAAGGTCCTATTGTTCCCATCTATTGCTTGTCCTTCAAGAAGTCATACACCCTGACCAAGTAGGTTTCATGTCCATGAAGGAAGCCAAAGACCATTATCACCAAGGGTGCTTAATGTTATCCACCTGGCTCATTTACGTAAGAGCCCCCTAAACTTGCTTTCAACAGATGCTGAAAAAGCGTTCAATGGGTTGGCTCCTGAAGGAGACATGTAAGCACATTTGAGTGGGGACAAACTTCCTCACCTGTGTAATAGAATGTATAAATAACTATTTTCTTTAAGTAGAAATTAACTTTTGAATGTATGTGTTTTGACATAAATAGCTTAACTAACAGTTTGCATAGACACAAACCCTGTAAGTCACTGTGGTCAAGCTTATACATGGAGCAGCCTGTGTCAGCAAAAGTCATCAGCTAGTTCTTGTTAACCAAGTCAGCAAGTTTAAATCATGATAAAGTACTTTGTATACCTTTTAGAAAAGTGTGCATTAAAACACAGCCCCTCCCTTCCTTTTTCTGTATATAAGCCACTGTTTTATTCTGTAAAAGTCAGAGATCTTATGAACCTACTTGAATCTGTTTCTTTGATGACTTATTTGGTCTCTCACGGATCTGTGGGTCACTCAGGCTCTTCCTGCATTACCCGGGGTGGTCGTATTACCTGTTCCTCTTCAACCTGGGTCCATTCTAACCTGATGGCAGTGGAATGGACACACAAAGTAACATCTGTCTGTTGTCATAAATCGCCAGTAATGCCTCCATGCCCTGTCTGCTTACCTGGTCTGTGTGTCAGCCTTGGGCCTGCACTCACACCTGCATGGTTAAGTAATCTTCCCTCAGCACAGCTTCACCCTAGCCTCTACAAGGTGAATTATTTAACACTGTGCTGTCCATGCCTGCCTTGCCCAAGCAATATTGTGTGTTTGGTTTCCTGTCTCCTTTCCGTGTGCTTTGTCTGTTTCTGTTACCGTTCTTGGCTTGTTCTTTGATTATCCCTGCCTGTTTGTTACCCTGCCCTTTGGAATGTTCTCTGTTTATCCTTGTCTGCTAGCTGCCCCAACCTTTGGCTTATCTCCTGACTATCCCTTGTTTTCCTGGCCTGTTTCCTCTCTATCCTCCTGTAGCCTGTGAGCTTGGGAGAACCTGTGGGCTGTGACCTGGAGCCAGTTGCAGTACAGTCCATCCTCGCCACTAGAGGCTCTGGTGAATACCAGCTGGCTCTTGGACTCTGCCCTGGGGAATCTTATACTCTAGCGCTCAGTGGGATCCATGTTGGTGCTCCAGTGGACCTGCTTTTCTGAACCACCCAGAGTTCCATCCGCAGCAGTCAGCCATAGGGTCCACTACCTTAGTGGTGCACTCCTGACCCCAATGGCGTGCATCTGTCATCTGGCCTCAGGTGACCTGACACCTGTTTATAATACACTGATGGGACATGCCGGAGGTGTCCCTTATCACCCCTTAACTTTATCTTATCCCTGGAACCCCTTCTGCGTCATGTGCGTCAAAACAAAGGCTTTCCAGTATGCTCAACAGATTCAAAAGGATACCCCGGAGGTAACCCTGCCAAACCTGCTGGAAGAATTTTGTTGCTATAGTACCTACTGAAACTTCAAGAATAACACAAACCAATCAGAGATACAAAATATTACCCTTTCGTTGGCCAAGTCCCCAGCTCTTCGAACCTCTTTCCCATTCCAGTGGGCAACCTCATATCTTGCCTACCTCAATGTGAAGATCACCCCCACCCTTGATAAGATCTTTGAGGTCAAATTCCCTACCCATCCTCCATCTTTTATAACGACTTGCATAATGGACCCTTTTCAAGTGGAATATGGCTTGTTACTGACAGTGGTCTCTACTTGTGACCCTAATTGTTGCAATCCTGTCTGTCTGAGAGTCACAAAATCATGCTGAAGAAACCCCCCCCACACACACACACACACACACACACACACACACACACACACACACACACACAAGCTTATGAGATCCACAGTTCAAATACTTTAAACCTTGGTTGATTCTAACATGTCCCAAACAATCCATCATTCTTAGCTGCATTCCAAGTGGTTGTTGTCCCCCCCCTTTTTTTTTTTCACGCTTTTCCTACTGTTCATGTTTCTATCTTGTACTAACTCTCTTGCTCATACTGAAGCACTTGGTTAATTTTTTGAAAAATAAATACTTCATGTTATTTACTGTGGCACTGATACTTGCACACATCTGATTGTTTTACCACTTGCCACCCAGGCCAATTCTGACATTTCTCTCCTACCAGTAAGTTTTTGTTTATTTTTTGCAAGAAAATTACATAGAACACCCAAACATATGTTTTTTGTTTTTTTAGCATAGAGCCTAGAGAATACAAAGTCAGTTTTTGCAACCTTCTACCTTTCACAGTATTTGCACAGTAATTTTTCTAATTCATTTTTTTTTTTTGGGGGGGGGGGATGTTTTATGCTTAGAAAAAACACAGTTAGCACAATGTTTTTGCATAATGTGAAAGATGAAGTTCCGCCAAGTAAATAGATGCCTAACTTGTCATGCTTTAAAATTGCACACTCGTGGAATGGCGTTAAACATTGGTGCTTAAAATTACCCAATAGGCAGTGCGCATGCGCGGGACTTCCGGGAAGACGTGCTGAACGGGAGCTCCTGACCGCCCCAGCACATCGAGGCTCACAACACCCGAGTCGCTGGGAATTTTGTCCCGAGGAAGGTCCGTGTAGGCAGCAGGGATCACGGTGCATCTCCCTGGGTGTCAGGCAGCAGCGAACGGAAGAGTTTTAGCTGTCAGCTGGACTTCGGCCTAGCGGCTCCTTCAGGCCCTAAGATGGCGGCCGCGCCGTCTCCTCGTGGAGACGCGGCAGACACAGATTCTATAGCAGACCCATCGTCCCCGATCCAGCACAATCTACCTTTGCTGGCAACTCCTGTGAGTAACGAACCTTCCTTCATAGTTTCCCCTGCCTCCACAGAGTCACTTATAAAACGCACTCTGGCTGACATTATGGGAACCCCCAGGCTGCAATCCCCTTTGAGCCAAGCAGGCTTCCAGTTACCATCCACCATGCCTCAGCCTTCCCACACTGACATGGGACAGCTTCTTAATTGCTTTTCTGACATGCTGGCAGCGGGGCTAACACAGACTGCAACACAGATTACATCCTCTATTAAGGCTGATCTGCAGAACATAGGGGCCCGCATGGAAGCCATTGAACAGGCTGTGGACAATACCGCAGCCCGCACCAATCAGAATACTAACTGCATACAGTCGCTGCAGGACCAACTTGAAATAGCACTCGCCAAAATCGATGAATTGGAGAATCGCAGCAGGAGATATAACTTTCGTATAAGGGGTATCCCTGAGGGGGTGGTCAATATCCCTGAGACAGTGAAATTATTCATAAAAACCATCATCCCTGATATTCCTGACCATAAGCTTGAGCTTGACAGGGCCCATAGAGCTCCTCAACCTCCTCGCCAAGACGGGCTCCCAAGGGATGTGGTGGTTAAGCCCCACTACTATAGTGTAAAGGAGGAGGTCATGAGGAGATCCCGTACTATTGATGATCTCAATTTTCAGGGGAGCAAGATACAGTTATTTGCTGACATCTCGCCAGCTACTATCCAGAAGAGGAGATCTCTGAAGCCTCTTCTAGGGGTCCTTCTGCAGAAATCTATTTCCGTTTTGCCTTCAATTTGAATATAAGGACAAATCCTATGGCTTCTCAAGCTTCAGGCATGGTGAACAGCTACTACTGCGTCTCGGCTTCATCAATCAAGAATTACCCCCTCAGGACTATTCTCTTCGCCCTGGCACATCTAAAAGACCTCCCACTGGCAGTCCCATCACCCCGTTGTGGAACAAGCAGCAACCAAAGAGGCCCAGAGACTCTCGCCCTCCAAGATGACTGCATTTTCTGGCTTTATTTCCTCGAGTATATTACACACTTCCTCGTGTGTTGTGTTTCCTGCTGGCATAGTGAAGTTTCCTATACCCTTCAAGATTGTGCAATTCAAGTTGCTATTCAAGTTACTCTTTATAGCTCAATTTAGAGATACTAATCTTCTCAATTAGTTTTTTTTTTTTTTTTTTTCCTGACCTTTTTCTCCCTCCGGGGATAACAGGGTTTTTTTGTTTTGATTGAGTGGGCTAGTATTTATATAATTGCCATATTGTTCATACTTTAACCTTCAGTGATTTAAAAAAAAAAATAAAAAAAAAAAATATGTCTTTATCTAGGCCTTAGGCCTAGAGCTCTCCCAGCCAAAATGTTATTGTTATAATGTGAGCCTTTAGGCTGGGGCGGACTAGCCTGCCACTCCCTCTACAGTAACAGGACAGAGCTCGCTCTTCTTGTGACTGTAGGAATACAACCCCTATTGGGGTTGTCACCTTATTGGGTCCACCTTTGTTTTGGACTCGCTCTCAGGACTTGGCTGGCCAGTCCTGTCTACGTGATTTTCCTAGCTAGTCTAAGCTAGGTTTCTTCCTTTTCCTCATTTTCTTTCATTCCTTTTTTCTTTACCCTAATGATTAGACTTTATATTTTATGCTTACCTTTTTGTTTTATTTTGACTCCTCAGAGGTTCACACGGAAGGCCTCCACATTGCTGAGAATTCATATGCAACCTCCATCTGATTCCTTACTGTATGTTCCCGGTCTTTTGTGGGTTAAGTTAAGCCTTTCTCCGGTATGTTCGCACACAGCCTCCTTGATCCATGGCTGATACACCTCCCAGTTTGGCTGCTCTTAGAGTAGCCTCGCATAATGCTCAAGGTCTAAACTCCCCGCTCAAAAGGCGCAAGGCATTTCAGAGTTATCACTCCAGGGGCCTAGACGTTGTTTTACTCCAGGAGACCCATTTCCCCATCACCTATAACCCCCCTTTTTTACACCGCGGATACACAACTTTTTATTTGGCAAATGCTGAATCTAAAAAGAGAGGGGTTGCGATACTTTTTTAGAAAAAAAAAACATTGCGTGCACTCTCTAACTGTGGCGGATAAGGAAGGACGTTACATTCTAGTGAAGAGTACGATAAAGGGTAAGATTCACACTTTTATTTCCTATTATGCTCCCAATACCGGACAAGCCCTTTTTTTTCTAAATTATTTACTGTTCTGGCGTCGCATTTTGAGGGCAGGGTAGTAATGGGCGGGGATTCTAATATTACCTTTGACAATATCCTTGATAAATCCGTTGCCGGGATTCCCCGCCTTAAAAGACCTCCTAAACAAAGCCTTCAAATTGCCCGTCTTCTACACTCCTTAGGACTCATAGATACATGGATGGAACTTAACCCCACGATGAAAGATTACACACATTACTCGGCACCTCACAAAACTTACGCAAGAATTGATCATATTTTTTTACACGCCTCTGAGGTCCACACCACGTCTTCCGCGTCCATTTCTGACGTCCCGTGGTCTGACCATTCTTTGGTCCTCGTTAAAATTGCTCATGTAATTTCCTCCCCCGGGTTTTGTCCGTGGCGACTTAACGCTTCGCTTCTCTCTAACCCGGTTCATTGCACTATGTTGGAGAAGGAAATTTGGGAATATTTTGTGAACATTGATAATAGTGAGACCTCCCCCAGTTCCCTATGGGGGGCCCACAAGGCAGTACTCCGGGGGAAGATCATACAGCTTTCGTCGAAACTGAAGCGGGAACATAAATTAGACATTTTGAAACTTGAAAAGGACTTCACCATTATAAGTAAGGCTCACAAGCGTAACCCCTCTCGAGTTTCCCTTGACAAACTTGATTCAGCCAGGTTGGCGCTCAATTTGGCTCTCACATCCTCGGCGGATAAACATCGGACATGGCAGAACAGTAAGTTTTACATGCGGGCAAACAAGTTTGGCCCACAGTTAGCGGCTAAACTTTCACCTAAATTGAGGACATATGCAATCCCTAAGATTAAGACCACGAATGGCAATCTGACCCCGAAAAGATTCTCAGGACTTTTCAATCCTTCTACTCCTCCCTGTATTCTTCTGAGACTCGACTTTCCCAGACGGATCTTGACTCTTTTTTACAGAAGGTCCCTCTCCCCAGACTTTCAAAATCCCATCGTTCCATCCTTGACTCACCATTGCAGGTAGCAGAGATTTGTGATGTTATTAAAGACCTTAAAACTGACTCTGCCGGGAGCTGTGGTGGCTCAACGCGATTGGCACTGCGCTGACAAGCCATTCACCTCTGCAGCTAGAGGTTCGGATCCCGGTCTCGGCTTCATGTGAATTGAGTTTGGTGGTCTCAGCCCGGCTCCCGGTGGGTGTGCTATGCAAGGTAAGCCTGTGCTTAGTACGCCCACCCCCCCTCCCACAAAAACCACCACACCTACACACGCACTCTAAATTGGGTTAACACACTCACATTGACCACGCGGTCTCTAAAAGAGAGGCGAAGGACTAATGGGGCTGGTTGAGCGGGCTAATCCTCTCACTCCCTTATAGGGAGTCCCTCTGCCCCGTTGGGCTTCAAAGCGGAGCAGGTAGGGCGGGCTGTGTGGGAGGACCCCCTCACACACCCGCCACTGCCACCCGGGGCATGGAGAAAGGTGGCAGATTGCCTCTGGGGGAGGCCTGCCTACTCCCAACTCCTGCAGTCCGGCTCCTCTCTCGAGTACACGCACAAAAATACACTTTTAAAAAAAAAAAAAAAAAACTGACTCTGCCCCAGGCCCCGACGGATTCTCAAATCATTATTTTAAGACCTTTTCTGACATTCTGGCTCCCTATCTGGTCCGGTTCTTTAATTCTTTACGAAGAGACCCATTATTGGATCCCTCGGCGAACCTAGCGCTCATATCAGTTATTCCCAAACCTGGGAAGGATCCCAGTGAAGTGAGCAATTATAGGCCAATCTCGTTAATTAATAACGATATGAAGATAATAACGAAAGCTTTAGCCAACAGGCTGGCATCTTTTATTGGTTCTTATATTAACAAAGACCAGGTGGGATTAATTCCGGGAAGACAGGGACCGGACCAGATACGGAGGGCAGTAGATGTTATTTCACTTATGAGGTCGGGCTGGGATGGTGGGTCTCCCCAAGAAGGTTATTTGCTTTCCATTGATTTACAAAAGGCGTTCGATACGGTTGAATGGCCATACCTTTTTGCTTTGCTCCGTCACTGGGGTTTTGGACCTGAATTTCTCAAAATTTTAGAAGCACTTTATTCCCAACCTATAGCACAGGTCAGATTTCAGGGTCACTTCTCGGAACGTTTCCCCATTAGAAAAGGGACGAGACAGGGTTGCCCTCTTTCCCCCCTTCTTTTCGCGGTGGCCATAGAAACTTTGGCCATCGCGATCAGAAACCACCCTGACATTCAAGGGGTTCGCTGTGGACAATCGACACATAAATGTGCCTTGTTCGCGGACGACGTCCTACTGTTTCTTACCGCACCACTCACCACGACCCCTAATGTGATCTGCTTCCTCAATGATTTTGGCGACATATCTGGTCTGAGAGTCAACATGTCCAAGTCTGTTGCACTAAACGTCTCCCTCCCTCAATCCCAAGTGGATAGTCTGAAAAGTCACTTCCCGTTTTCCTGGAACTCTACTTCCATCCCGTATTTAGGCATTAATCTCACTTCACAGACTGAGCTTCTCCATAAACATAATTATCCTCCTATGGTTAAAAAGTTAATGACTGATCTTCATCAATGGTCCCTGTATAATCTATCATGGCTTGGCCGCGTAAATGCAGTCAAGATGACCCTCCTACCCAAAATTTTGTACCTTTTCCGCTCCCTTCCCATCCCTGTCACTAAATCATATATTGATTCTCTTCAATCTGCTATAATTAAATTCATTTGGGAGAAAAAGGGTAACCGCCTCTCTAAGACAGTGCTTTTTAGACCTCGGCTAAAAGGTGGCCTCGGGCTACCTAATCTGTGGTGGTACTACCGGGCGGCCCAACTTAGCCAGTTTTCCATAATTTACCTTAAAGGCCCCAAGCCGGACTGGGTCTCGATGGAAAAAAGCTGCGACCCCGGGATTCACCCTTGATTTCCTTTTATGGAACCATCCTAGGAACCGACCACCGATTTTAGCTCCTACACTGTCCCATTCTATGTCACTGTGTGACTCATTGCACAAACTACCATCACTGGTATCCCATTGGCACCCACTTGCACACATTTTTCACAACTCCCGATTCCAACCTGGGTTAGACATTGTAGCCTTCAAATGGTGGCTTGACAAAGGCCTTTACAGAATTGGCCACTTCTTTAATTCAAATGGGCCCCTCGCATTAGGTTATTGCACCTCTAAGCTCAAAATGCCCCCATCTGAGAAATTTCGCTTTTTTCAACTTTCCCACTTCTTACAGCAGATTAGGAGGACCTGCTCAGAACAACCTACTGTGACCCCATATGAACAATGGTGTTCATCAGCCATGGATACAAGGGGGGTATATCTTTAATTTATTCAGCTCTAGCCGAACCCCTGGAGAAAGTGCTTTACATGAGGTGTTGGGAACGTGACCTTGACCTTGATTGGCCATTGGAACGGTGGCATTCTAATGTGGCCCGTTCCTTCAAGGGCATTTTGAATGTATCGCTTGCTGAAACAAGCCTCAAGGTCATGACCCGCTGGTATTTAGTCCCTACCCGTATTGCCAAGTTTTACCCACAATCCTCCCCCCTATGTTTTAGGGGTTGTGGGCTTTCTGGATCATTCCTTCACATACTGTGGGAGTGCCCAAGGATCCGTTCCTTTTGGCACAGAATCTTTCACCTTGTCAAAAAAGTCACGGGAGTAAGAGTTGCTTTTGATCCTACCATTGCTCTACTTAAAAGCCCTATCCCTAAAATCTCTAAAAGTACACAAGCGTTGATATTTTTTATTTTACTAGGAACAAAGATGACTATCACCAAGGCTTGGAAATCCCCGTTGGTTTCTCTTTTAATGGCTAAGAGAAAGATCTCGTGGATGATGTCCAACGAGAGGATTTCCAATAAGATCCTTGACTCTGTTGAGGGCTTCAAGCTCATCTGGGAACCTTGGGCTACGTATATTGGAGTCATTCTCTGAACCCTTACTTTGGCTCTTGAAATTTGAGGCTTGTTAGGCCTTCCGTGTGGCTCCTTTATCTTCTGTTTTTTTCTTTCTTTTTTTTTTTCTCTTCTACCTGTTCTGTATTCCACTATTTTCTTCACCTCATTTCCTTTTCCCACCTGTCCTATATTCTATAATTCGAATAACGATGTAGCTAGGGCTGTAAGAGTCCAATTAGTCTTGAATCTCTTCATTGCTTATGTTTTTATTTGTATGTATATTTTTCTTTTCTCTTTTGCAATGAGGGTTTATAAAGTCTCTATTTTTAGGGTCTCCGAAAGGTGTTTTTATGTGCATATCAATCTCCTATGACCCCTATGATATGTCGACCCTTAGGCCCTGTTCGATTCTATTCCAGATCGGAGCTTCGCCTTACAAGGCATGCCCTCCATTATTTTTGTAGTTCTAGGTGGGCCAAGTGTTTTGTTGGGGAGATCCTAGGGAGCCCACTCCCAGGGCAGTGTGTTCCCTTTTTGGGGCTCGGGGGGTGGGTGTGACGGGTACCCCTAATACTGTGATTTGATGTGCCTGTAATTTTTTGTCTGATTTTGTTATGGATCGGACTATTTTGCGGTTTTATTATGCTCCGATCTTTTATTGCATTTCTATGTATCGATGCATAATTTTTTTTCAATAAAAAATTATATTTGAAAAAAATAAAAATAAAAAAAAAATTCCCCAATAGGCAACCCTTTAAAAAAAAATTACTGATTACACGTAACGTGATGATTCGTGGAAACCCGGAATCCCTTAGAAAGTATGAGATACCCTTGTTTCAGCTCCCCATGCACCTTGTATGTCTAAATCACCCTGTGTCTCTAATAGGGACATAGTATGACAAAGACAATACATCTTGGACTACCTAAAATGGGACAATAATATTTATTTATTTATATTTATCCACAATATTCCAGGATATCTGTAAAAAAACGATTTACTGTTTGTTGATTCTGAACTCAATAGCTTAATTGAAAGAGGCTGATGTGTTAAACTTCAACCACCTGTCTGCCTGTGTAATGTTAACCTCTTTCCCACCGGGCTTGTTTTTCAGATTCGGTGTTTACGAGACTAAAACAGTTTTTTTTGCTAGAAAATTACTTAAAACCCCCAAACATTATATATATATATATATATATTTTCTAACACCCTAGAGAATAAAATGGCAGCCATTGCAATACTTTTTGGCACACCGTATTTGCGCAGCGGTCTTACAAGCGCACTTTTTTTGGAAAAATATCACTTTTTTTAATTAAAAGATAAGACAACAATACATTTTGCCCAATTTTTTTATATATTGTGAAAGATAATGTTACGCCAAGTAAAATGATACCCAACATGTCACGCTTAAAAATTGCGCCCGCTCGTGGCATGACGTCAAACTTTTACCCTTAAAAATCTCAATAGGCGATGTTTAAAAAATTATACAGGTTACATTTTTTGAGTTAGAGGAGGTCTAGGGCTAGAATTATTGCTCTCGCTCTAACAATCGGGTTGATACCTCACTTGTGTGGTTTGAACACCGTTTTCATATGCGGGCGCTACTCGCGTATGCGTTCGCTTCTGTGCGCGAGCTCGTCGGTATGGGGTGCTTGAAAATTTTTTTTTTTTTTGTTTTCTTATTTATTTTTATTTAGTTAATAATTTTTCTCTAATCGCCTTTCAGGACAACCTTGGAGAGAGTGCAGCTCCGCCTCTTCGTTAGGAAACTCATGCTTATCCTTTAAAACCCTCCTCTTCCACCATGGCTTCAGTTATTGTGTTTCCTCCGCCATGGTGGAAGTGCATGCATGTGGACCTGAGGAGCTGCACTCTCTCCAAGGGAGGGGTAAGTGTACCTGTGCTTGCTGCTTGGTGTGCAGAGGCCATCCCAGCCCTTCCTAGTGAGGAAAGGAGCTCCGGAGTCTCCAGCTTCTCCCTGCTCAGTGGAGTGAAGGCTCTGCAGGAAAGCTGCGCTGGGTGCCCGGGATCCGTAAGGTATGGTTCGGGTGACCGGGCGGCGTTTCCCCGTGGTTACAGTTTTTTGGATTTTGCCACATGTCGGTCCCGGGTCCTGTCGGGCGGGTGACGTCACGGATCAGCAGCGCGGCTTCCTGTAGAGGCGGGGCAGTGCATGGTCCACGCTGCCTGGAACGCAGAAGTCAGGGGTCAGGCCTGTTGAGCGGCGTCTTCCGGGTTCCGGCCATCTGTGTTGACGTCAGGACCCGGGAAAATTTAAAAAGCCACACAGTCCCAGCTGCTTCTCTGTTAAGCATGGGGGATGAGGGATCTGCAGCGATGGCGGATACAGGCGTTGTGGACGCCGCTCCAGTCCAGGTAAGAGGGGCACAGTGGGGCCTTTTATTCTTTACCTCATGGACATTATATGGGTTTTTATATTTGTTCCTCCATTGGGAGCCTGTACTGCAGGGACAGAGTTAACTTTTCTCGGTCCCTGTCAGTTTTCACTTATGGTGGTATTTGGTCTGTACCTTCCTTGTTTGGTGGCGGTTTAAAAAAAAAAAAAAAAAAAATTAAATAAGTCTTTTCCTTTCTGTGTGTTTTGTTTTAGGGAAAAGCAAAATTTAAAAAAAACACCACCTAGTAGGAAGTGTCCTTCTTGCAAGAACCCCCTTAGGGATTCCTGGCAGAAACCAATGTGCAGAAGCTGTATCAGGGATCTGGTTGAAGAAGAAACATCTTTGTATTGTTGAGAACTGTTCTCTTCTGTACAGGAACTTAAGTTCTTTGGGCTCAGTTAAACATTTACTGGTGACAAAACCAGTGGTTCATACTGAAGTTCAGCAATCACCACCTAGCCCTAAAGCTTCCTCCTCTAGATCAGAGAGGGCGGATTCAGGGGATGAAGGGACTAGTACTCTTCGCTCAGTCATGGATTCAGATGAAGAGGAAGAAGAAGGTAGAAGTTCTAGATACAAAGTCTCCCTAGACGAAGTGGACGATCTACTTTCTGCAATTTATACTACTCTTGAAATTCAGGAGGAAAAAATTCAGCTATCTCTGCATGACAAAATGTATCAGGGGTTAGATGAATCTAAATCTAAAGTATTTCCAGTCCACAAGGTGTTATTTGATACTATCAGGAAGGAGTGGAAAGACCCTGAAAGGGGCCCCTTCTTTTCTAAAAATTTAAAGAAGAGATTCCCATTCAATGAAGAAGATGCAGAAGTGTGGAATAAAAAACCTTGTGTTGACGCAGCTTTTTCCCAAGTTTCTCGCCGCACAGATCTAGCGTTTGAGGATATGGGTGTGCTTAAAGATTCCATGGATAAAAGAGCAGATTCTCTACTCAAGAAAGCATGGGACTCTACTTCACTCAGTTTGAAGCCAGCCATGGCCTCTACAGTGGTGGCAAGAAATTTGGAGTGTTGGGTAGAAAAACTTATGAGCCATATACAAGCAGGCACATCAAGGAAGGACTTACTAGAATCTTTTCCTTTGATTTTAAAATCAATTAGGTATATGGCTGACGCATCTGCAGAGTCAATCAAAATGGCAGCTAGGTCTTCCGCTTTGGTGAACTCAACCAGACGAGCAGTCTGGCTTAAAACTTGGACAGGGGACACAGCCTCAAAAATCAAGCTTTGTGGTCTTCCCTTTTCAGGTGATTTATTATTTGGTCCAGATTTGGAAAAAGTTCTGGACAGAACAGCAGACAAAAAGAAGGCTTTCCCAGCCAAGAAGAAGCCACCCTTTAAGAAAAATGTTTGTGGTCTTCAACAAACCTACAAAAAAGAGGAAAATAAGAAACGCTGGTTTCCCCAAAGGGGTAGAGGAAGAGGTGGAATTCTCTTTAAGTCCCCTCAGGACCAGCCCTCAAAGGACAAATGACAGTCTAACCCCTGTGGGGGGGAGATTGTCCGCTTTCTTACCTTAGTGGAGTCTGTGGGTCAAAAGTCCCTTTGTAAAAAACATCATTGCACAGGGGTACAACTTGGAATTCGCAGATTGTCCACCTTCCAGATTTTATGTTACAGCCCTACCAAGGGATCAGGAGAAAGCTTCCGCAATGATGACCCTGTTAAAGGATTTGATAGAACAGGAAGTTATTATCCAAGTCCCAAAACACCAGGAGGGAAAAGGGTTCTACTCCCACATTTTTTTTAGTGAGAAAACCCTCGGGAAAGTTTCGTTTGATCCTAAACCTAAAAATTCTGAACAAGGTAATAAGGTACAAACATTTTCGCATGGACACTATCCATACGATAACAAAACTACTAACACCAGGGTGCTTCATGGCATCTCTAGACTTAAGAGATGCTTATCTTCACATCCCAATAGCCCAGGCTTTCCAGAGATTTCTTCGGTTGGCAGTCAACCTAGGGACTTCAACTTGGCACCTACAATTCAGGGCTCTACCGTTCGGCCTATCGTTCTCCCCCAGGATATTCACAAAAGTGATGGCGGAAGCCTTGGAGCCTCTGAAACTGAGGGGGGTCTCCGTTGTTCCTTACTTGGACGATCTCCTGTTCTTTGCAGATTCAAGAGAACAGTTGGTGACAGATCTTCAGATCTCACAATCACATCTCAAAAGCCTCGGCGGGTTATTGAATCTAGAGAAGTCGAACCTAGACCCCTCACATGAGATGAGGTTCCTTGGTTACAACATCAACTCAGTCCTTCAGAGAGTTTTTCTTCCCCGGGAAAAAATAGAGAAAATCAATTCCTCGATATGCCAGATCCAAACAAATCTAGCAGTATCAGTAAGGACAGCAATGGCAGTCTTAGGCCAGCTCACAGCTTCAATTCCTGCGGTACAGTAAGCGAGGCTGCACTCCAGGCCTCTACAGAGAAATATCCTACAGGTCTGGTCCCATCAGGAGTCCCTGGAAAAACTTGTCAAGCCAACATCAAAAGTAAAAAGGTCCCTTTGGTGGTGGAGAGATCAGGCCAATCTATCAAAGGGTCTCTCGTGGGTCCTTCCCTTGGACAAGCGTTTGACGACAGACGCAAGTTCTTGGGGATGGGGGGCTCACCTGGACGGTCAGACCGCACAGGGGTCTTGGTCCAAGGGGGAGGCAAGGAGGTCATCAAATTGGCGGGAACTAAAATCCATTTTGATGGGACTCCTGGCCTTCAAACAGCTACTAAAAGGTCATCATGTGCAAGTATTATTGGACAATACAACAGCAGTGGCCTATGTGACCAAACAGGGAGGGACCAGGAGTCAAGGTCTGATGGAACTTGCCAACCAGCTATTATCTTGGGCGGAAATAAATTTAACTTCCCTGTCGGCAGTTCACTTAAAAGGGACTCAAAACTTACTAGCAGACCTACTGAGCAGGAGAAGAGTTGTAGAAGCAGAATGGAGCTTAAATCAAGAAGTGTTCAACTTGATCACAGAGAAGTGGGGTCTTCCTCAGGTGGACCTCTTTGCCAGTCAGCAGAATACCAAAGTCCAAAAATTATTTTCCCTACACAGAGGGGATCTGGCGTTGGGCATAGATGCTCTAGCCCATTCTTGGGATTACCATCTGTGCTATGCGTTTCCCCCCTTTCCTCTAATTCCGCTGGTATTGAGGAAATTCAGGGAAGAGAAGACCAGCCTGATTCTAATTGCTCCCTTCTGGCCAAAAAGGCCTTGGTTTGCAACAGTGTTAAATCTAGCTGTAGAACCCCCGTGGAGACTTCCAGCCAGGAAGGACCTTCTAACGCAGGACTCAGTGTGTCACCCAGAAACAGACAGACTTCATCTGTGCGCCTGGTTTCTGAAGAGGACATTCTAAAGGACAAGGGTTTATCTGACAAGGTAGTGAAAACCTTATCAAGTAGGAAGGAAGTAACCAGATCTATTTACAGGAAGGTCTGGGAAGTATTTAATTCTTGGTGTTCCGCCAAGGATTTCCAAGTCAAGAGCATAGTCTCGGTCCTATAGTTTCTCCATGAGGGAATGGAGAAGGGTCTGGCAGCTAGTACGCTAAAAACGCAGGTAGCAGCCCTTTTTGTTTATTTTGAAAAGACGCTGTCTAGAGAACCGTTAATTTCCAGATTTTTCAGGGCACTATCAAGAAACAGACCAGTGACTCTTAAAAATGTTCCAAGTTGGGACTTATCAGTTGTCTTGCAAGGTCTAACGGGGGATCCGTTTGAACCTTTAGTAAATGTTTCTTTGAAAAATGTAGTTCTAAAAACATTTTTTTTGGTGGCAATAACTTCAGCAAGGCGAGTTGGCGAGTTCCAAGCTCTAGCCATTACTGAACCTTTTTTAAGAATCTTTCCGGATCGAGTAGTTCTTCAGACAGATCCTGCTTCCCTTCCAAAGGTGGCATCAAAATTTCATCGTTCACAGGAAATTGTTTTGCCCACTTTTTTCTTCGAATCCTTCCAACGCTGGAGAAGAAGCGTTTAATTCTTTAGATGTGAAAAGGTGTCTTGAGCAATACCTCTCAGTCACTAGAGAGTTTAGAAAAACAAATGCATTGTTTATAGTTTTTTCGGGACCTCGTAAAGGAGAAAAAGCGTCCAAAAGTACGCTAGCAAGGTGGCTTAAACTCACAATTATGGAAGCCTACAAAGCCAAAGGAGTAACGCCTCCCTTAGGCATTCTACCGCATTCTACAAGATCAACTGCAGTATCTTGGGCTGAAAGAGCAAGTGCTACACCTGAGCAAATTTGCAAGGCCGCCACCTGGTCCAACTACTCCACGTTCTTAAGACACTACAGGTTGGACCTATTGTCTGCCGCAGATCAGGCCTTTGGCAGAAATGTGCTGCAGGCAGTAGTCCCACCCTAGGGTAAGTTACTTGTTTATCCTCTCCAAGGTTGTCCTGAAAGGCGATTAGAGAAAGACTTAGTTAGAACTTACCGGTGACAGTATTTCTAAGAGCCTTTCGGGACAACCGCTATTTCCCTCCCTTAATGTATGTTAAAGTAATAAGTATAAATCTATCATGGTGTTGTGGTTTTCTGTGCTTTGTCTTCCAGAGAGTTGGACCACAATAACTGAAGCCATGGTGGAAGAGGAGGGTTTTAAAGGATTAGCATGTGTTTCCTAATGAAGAGGCGGAGCTGCGCTCTCTCCAAGGTTGTCCTGAAAGGCTCTTAGAAATACCGTCACCGGTAAGTTCTAACTAAGTCTTTTACACTGAAATAAAAAAAAAATCGATCACTTTTATTCCTATTACAAGGAATGTAAACATCCCTTGTAATATAAAAAAAGCATGACAGGTCCTCTTAAATATGAGATCTGGGGTCAAAAAAACCTCAGATCTTATATTTAGACTTAGATGCAAAAAAAAAGAAAAAACAAATTGAAACTGTAATTTTTTCAAATGACAAAAAAAAAATGTTTCTTTAAGACGCTGGGCGGGACTGACATTTTGACGTCACTACTGCCCAGCAGAGCTATGGGGACGGGTGAAGGACATTTTTCCCTCACTCGCAACCCCACTCAGCTGCCGAACGGACCCGATCGCCTCCGCCGCTACCGACGGCTCCGTTAAGCGGCAGAGATCGGCGGGAGGGGGGGCCACCGATAACGGCGATCTTGCGGCGAATCCGCCGCGGAGCCCGCCGTTATGGTGTACAGGACCGCCCACTGAAGAGATGGATATCTCGGTTGTGGCAGCGGCTGCTGCCGTTACCGAGATATCCATCTTTAAAAAGAGGACGTCTTTTGGACATGGGGCCGTGGGCAAGAGGTTAATGAATCCAGACTAACTTCTAAAGATAGTTTCATTGTGGCTTGTGGTAATTAACCCTGCAATTGTGTGAAGGTGTATTTGTGATAATGTTGATTGTGTATTCTGACACAGACACCAAGTCTAGCCTAAAGGTCAGGTCTCTGAGTCATCAGCTGCTATAATGGGGGTTAGTTAATAAGCTCATGTAAATTAGGTCTGTTCAAAGGTGTATCTTCAGAGTAAAATGAGGAGAATGTAAGAACTACCTCTTTTGGTGTATTAAACTTGTAGTTTTTCAATGAAGATTGTCATTCCTGCTTAAACCTCAAGATGTTCGGTCGTGTGTAGGCCCGAGCGGGCAGGATTCCAGCAAACATTTGCCCGCCGGCCTTTTCCCAGCGGGCAAATATTTCCGGGCTTGTTTTAAAACAGCCCGCTGGAATCCTGTCCCCTTGGACATGTTCGGTCGTCTGTACAGACCTACCGTACATGTCCGAGCCCCTGCCATCCCTCGCATGCGTCGAATGACTTTGACGCATGCGTGGATGCATTTAACTGGCAGGCCCGCCCACGTCGCCGCGACGGTGCGGACACGCCCTGCGTATTGTTTACGCGCAAATTTCTGTATGATGGTGAGTACAGCCACCATACAGAAATCCCCGGGCAGACATGTACGGTGAAAACGGTCCGACGGACCGGTTTCATCGTACATGTTTGCTCGTCAGTACCCGGCATTAGAAATTGGCTCAAACACACAATTGTATAGTGAAGCTTTACTTATTCTATATCAACTTTTTAACTGTTTAAATGTTCTCCATATACTGTTTCCCATATTCCCCTCTTTTTTTATTTGTTTATTTCACCATAGCAAAACCAAACTCCAGAATCGCCAAAAAATAAAGCTGATATAGTAAAAGAAAAATGGTTGGCATAACAAATAAAATAAAAACAAAGTACACATTTAATGTTGCCTCAACATGAGATTTGTGATACCCCTGTCTCTTTAAATTGTTAAAATATCAAATCTGTATTTAGTAAAAAAAAAAAAATTGAAATTGCTTCCAGACTTTGCAGCGATACAAAAGGCAACACCCTTTCTCGTGGTGATTGTTATATTAATTGATCCTCCATAGAAGATCATTTGAATGTCAGGCAAATAACAAAAGTTGCAGTAAAGAGAGGGCAAACTCTGTTTAACCTCCCTAGCGGTATGATTATTTCAGATTTTAGGTGCTGAAAGCGGTACCATTATTTGCAAGGATATTTGGCGTTTTATACTGTAGGCCTGTAATTCTTAGGAATAACTCACTTAAATCTGACCAAACAAGAGTCTAGTAGGCATCCCGGGTATGACATTTAAAAAAAAACAAAATGATAAATTATAATATTATAAATAATTATAACAAATAATAATATAATTATAATAAAAATTATTCAATAATGTAATCAACTCAAAATCACTGAAATTTGCTCAGTTGCAGAATTGTCACTGTCATTACTTTTATTTTTTTTATGACAAATTTCCCCACAAATCGCTATTGCTCAATTCTGCAAGTGATTATAATTTATTATCGCTGTTTTCTAGCTGCTCTAAAACCATTTTTGACATAAAGGGACACTTTTGGTTGCTATGGACAATCAACAGTTTGCAGGCAGAAAGAACAGTTTTTATTATATAAAAGTACATGTAGGGCACTGGGCAGACCACTAGGGACAATGGGGGTGTGTATTTTTTTTTTACATACAGTACTGTAATCTATAAGATTACAGTATACTGTATGTAATGTGTTTGTTTACCTTTTTGAATTTGGCGACGTTCTCTGCCCCGTGTGTTGGAACGGAGATCGGCGGCACACAGAGGCACTGTGTGAATCGAGCGAGCACCCGCTCGCTCACACAGCGCGGTGGCATCGCTGGATCCAGGGACAAGGTAAGTAAACCATGCCTGTGGTCAGACTCGGGAATACCGCCAGGGGGGTTAATAAAATGGACAAACCAAATATATATATATATATATATATATATATATATATATATATATATATATATATATATATATATATATATATATATATATATATATATATATATATATGTCATTCTCAAAAAATTAGCATATTGTGATAAAGTTCATTATTTTCTGTAATGTACTGATAAACATTAGACTTTCATATATTTTAGATTCATTACACACAACTGAAGTAGTTCAAGCCTTTTTATTGTTTTAATATTGATGATTTTGGCATACAGCTCATGAAAACCAAAAATTCCTGTCTCAAAAAATTAGCATATCATGAAAAGGTTCTCTAAACAAGCTATTAACCTAATCATCTGAATCAACTAATTAACTCTAAACACCTGCAAAAGATTCCTGAGGCTTTTAAAAACTCCGAGCCTGGTTCATTACTCCAAACCGCAATCATGGGTAAGACTGCCGACCTGACTGCTGTCCAGAAGGCCATCATTGACACCCTCAAGCAAGAGGGTAAGACACAGAAAGAAATTTCTGAACAAATAGGCTGTTCCCAGAGTGCTGTATCAAGGCACCTCAGTGGGAAGTCTGTGGGAAGGAAAAAGTGTGGCAGAAAATGCTGCACAACGAGAAGAGGTGACCGGACCCTGAGGAAGATTGTGGAGAAGGACTGATTCCAGACCTTGGGGGACCTGCGGAAGCAGTGGACGGAGTCTGGAGTAGAAACATCCAGAGCCACCGTGTACAGGCGTGTGCAGGAAATGGGCTACAGGTGCCGCATTCCCCAGGTCAAGCCACTTTTGAACCAGAAACAGCGGCAGAAGCGCCTGACCTGGGCTACAGAGAAGCAACACTTGACTGTTGCTCAGTGGTCCAAAGTACTTTTTTTCAGATGAAAGCAAATTTTGCATGTCATTCGGTAATCAAGGTGCCAGAGTCTGGACTGGAGGAAGACTGGGGAGAGGGAAATGCCAAAATGCCTGAAGTCCAGTGTCAAGTACCCACAGTCAGTTATGGTCTGGGGTGCCATGTCAGCTGCTGGTGTTGGTCCACTGTGTTTTATCAAGGGCAGGGTGAATGCAGCTAGCTATCAGGAGATTTTGGAGCACTTCATGCTTCCATCTGCTGAAAAGCTTTATGGAGATGAGGATTTCATTTTTCAGCACGACCTGGCACCTGCTCACAGTGCCAAAACCACTGGTAAATGGTTTACTGACCATGGTATTACTGTGCTCAATTGGCCTGCCAACTCTCCTGACCTAAACCCCATAGAGAATCTGTGGGATATTGGGAAGAGAAAGTTGAGAGACGCAAGACCCAACACTCTGGATGAGCTTAAGGCCGCTACCGAAGCATCCTGGGCCTCCATAACACCTCGGCAGTGCCACAGGCTGATTGCCTCCATGCCACGCCGCATTGAAGCAGTCATTTCTGCAAAAGGATTCCCGACCAAGTATTGAGTGCATAACTGAACATACTTATTTGAAGGTTGACTTTTTTTTTTATTAAAAACACTTTTCTTTTATTGGTCGGATGAAATATGCTAATTTTTTGAGATAGGAATTTTGGGTTTTCATGAGCTGTATGCCAAAATCATCAATATTAAAACAATAAAAAGGCTTGAACTACTTCAGTTGTGTGTAATGAATCTAAAATATATGAAAGTCTAATGTTTATCAGTACATTACAGAAAATAATGAACTTTATCACAATATCCTAATTTTTTGAGAATGACCTGTATATGTGTGTGTGTGTGTGTGTATATATATTATGAAATTTAGTTAAACCCAACTGCAATTCCATTCAAGGCTTTTCCTTAAAACAAACCTAAGGGGAAAAAAAAAAGCTTTGAGGTCCTTTGTGCTTTTCCTCTAAAGTATTTTGCCAAGTCCGGGTCTGCTCTGGATTATCCATCCATGTTTGTGTATTTACCCTAAAAACAAAACTCAAAAACCATTAATAACACCTCACTCTACCTCTCTGAGAGGTTCTTAATGTACTAAACTAGTAGTGGATGCTTGGAACAGACTTCCAGCAGAGGTAACAAGTCCAACAGTAAGTGCAGTCAAAAATGTACAGACACACCCACATATCTATACTCTGACAGACAAAAAAAAAAAGTGAACACGCTTGCTTCTTGGCCAGGCTTCTTGGCTCATTTAATGGTTGATTGAAAGCAGCACAGCCATTGGCTGGCTCTGCTATCAATCACATCCAATGACACGGCACGTCGGGGGGCGGGGCAGAGTAATGCAGTGAGCGGCTATGGCCGCCGGCTGTATCACATGAGCGCGCCCGCAGGAACTCATCACCATGCTCGCTTGTATGAAGGTGATGAGTTCTTGCGAGGGGGGGGGGGGGGCAAGACAGCCGCCAAGGGACCCCAGAAGACCAGGTTCGGGGCCACTCTGTGCAAAACAAGCTGCACAGTGGAGGTAAGTATAACATGTTTGTTATTGGGGGCGTGGCTTGCGGCGGAGCTGAATGGCGGCTTAGTCCCGGAGCTCCGTAGCCTGCAGAGAACCAGCGGCTCATAACAACCCTCCGGACCCGTTATCCGACCACCACACCCGGCGTTCCAGCTCTGGAGACCCCTGGGATCATGTCCAGAAAGGAACAGAGGAAGCCCCAGCAGCTGACGGATTTCTTCTCCCCTCACCAGCGTGGAGGTAGGCAAGATGGCGCCGAGGCAGCGTCCACCCCAGCACACCCAGTGCATACTAACAGCCCTGGAATGTCATGTGGCCCCCAGGACAGAGGCTCCCCTGACACTCGGCAAACTCCCTCTCCCTCCTCAGCATCAGGCAGCCCGGCCAAAGCTAGGTTCAGGCTGGACAGGGAGGGATACACGCAGGCAGTTAGCCCTGTACATGAGTCAGGGGATGACACACGAGAGCTGCCAGACTCCATCGAATCTTTCCCCACAACTCATCAACCGGTAATAGACACTGTATTAAAAGATATGCTGCTATCCTTAAGGAGCTCCCTACAATCAGACATGATGCAGTGTATGCATAGATTTCACACTGATATACAGGCAGTGGAAGCCAGAGTGGAGCACATTGAGCACAAAATGGGGGAGTACGCTGTCACTATCAATGACCTAGTCGACTTACATGACGAGAGAGAAGGGGATACAGAATGGATTAAAGCGAAACTCGCAGATATTGAGGACAGAAACAGACGCAACAACATGAAGGTACGGGGGGTCCCTGAGTCTGTTTTGCAATCGGACCTGCGCTCCTTCGCCTCCGCCCTGTTCAAGGAACTTCTCCCAGATCTTTCTGAACTTGAGCTCACCGTGGACAGAATACATAGACTGCCCAAACCAGCCTTCCTGCCTGACCAGATTCCCAGGGATGTTATCCTGCGATTCCACTTTTTCCACGCCAAAGAGCAATTAATGGCGGTTATGTGCAAAAGAGAGCAAATTCCCTCACAGTACCAGAATCTGCAGACTTATCCCAGTATACTCTGCAAAAAAGGCGAAATTTGAACACCATCACTAAGGCGCTTAGAAACCATAAGATCGTTTACAGATGGGGTTACCCTGCTAAATTGTCTGTCACCAAAGATGGCCACACACACACTGTGGATTCGATGGATAAAGGCATCTCTCTGCTGGAAGAGTGGGGGATTCTCCCGAAAGATGCAGATGTTCCAAAACCCTCCTCCAGATCCAGGCCACGGTCTGACCCTGCGTGGAAAACAGTCACCGCTAGGAACGCCAAATCACACAACTAAATCCGGAAGGAGCACTTGCCTACTTGTTCTCTCCTAGCAAGAGTGTGCGGAGAACCTTTAGGCCTAGACTCATCCCCAATTTAACCTGTGCAGCGCCCCGCTGCTTTCAGGTATTCTTTCTAGGGATCAAAGGGCTCATGCCCAGTTCATGTTGGTTACATGCCAATTGCTTGACTGTTTTTTTTTCTATTATGTTTTCGTGTTTATCTTTTTTTTCTTGTGTTCCTCCTTTTTTTCTACACCTCACCACCAAGTGTTGCTTCAGTACCGCAATCACCGTATACAGATGAGAAGACTCCCTCCGCAAAGTGTAGGAGAAGAAACTGACATCTTCAGCTTACCCAACTTCGTACAGAACACCTTTATTTTTTCAACTAATTGTGAGTACTTTGCTAACCTCTTTTTAGTACAAGTAATTCTCTACATGCCATACTCAGAATGGCCACTGGAGGGAGCCCTCCTCTCAAAAATGTATTCCTGTAGTAATTCAACACCGACTGTCCTATTACTGCTGCAATGGGGGTAACATTTCTTTCTATCAACTCCAATGGACTAAACCATCCCGTTAAAAGGAAGTCTATGTGGAAGGAGGCTACTTCCAATCGAGCTGACATTTTATGTGTCCAAGAAACACACTTTTCCTCACTGTCACCTCCTCCTTGTTCTCATGGAAGCTTTCCTCATATCTTCAAAGCTAATTCGCCTAACAAAACAAAGGGGGTCCTCACGGCCATCAGAGACACGGTTGCCTTTACTCTACACGAGATTGTCCTTGATCCTAGTGGCCGTTGCATTATCTTAGTCTGTGATATTAACACCTCCACGTTCACTATCGTGAATGCCTACTCCCCGAACAAACATCAAATACGTTTCTTCCGTAAGCTAATGGTCAAAGTTGCAGCTCACCAGAAGGGTAAGCTTGTCATGTGCGTGGATTTCAATGCAACCCCAGATCCGGGTATTGACTCCTCCTCAGGTGCCAAGCGCTCGAGCCCATCATTGTCAGCCTCAATCCATAGTCACGACCTGTTTGACGCATGGAGGTGTCTCCACGCTGGAGAACGGGATTTTACTTTTTTCTCCCCGCCCCATGGGGCATACTCCAGAATTGACCTCTTTTTAGTTGACCAAATTACTCTTTCTAAAGTGTCTGCCACTGCCATCAACTCAATAACATGGTCGTATCACGCATCCATCACTCTCACCCTGGAGGAAGGTATGGCTGACAATGCACCGTCTCTATGGAGGGTCAACTCATTTCTATTGCAACAGGCCGAGACTAGAAGTCACATTGAAAGACACTTGAAGGATTTCTAAAGCAACAATGAGGGTTCTGTTCAGGATCAATTTGTCTTATGGAACGCCCATAAGGCGTATATTAGAGGCATTCTCATTCAACTAGGGGCGAGGGCTAAGAGGCAGCGGCAGCAGAGACTGACGGATCTGACCAAAGAAATATTCCTGCTTGAAACATCTGACAAACAAAAACCATCTCCGGTAATCTCCCAAAAATTAAACATACTGAGACATGATCTCAGGCATTTGTTATTAGAGTCGTTTGAAAAATCATCACGTAGATTGAAAATGACGTACTATGCAACAGGAAACAAGGCAGGTAAATTACTAGCCCACAAGGTGAAAGGGATGAGACACAAATCCAAGATACCTTTTATTATTCATCCTATCAGTAATTGTAAACTCCACCACCCCCAAGATATAGCGGAAGCTTTTAGCCTCTACTATGGCTCCCTGTACAACTTAAAAAACGATGCAGATACCTATCAACCTGACCCTGAGGAAATTGGTAAATTTCTACAGAGTTTAAATATTCCCTCTATATCTTCGGATCAACTACGGACACTGAGTATGCCCTTTAGCAGAGAGGAAATTTGTAAAGTTATAGAATCCCTCCCTAACAATAAGGCCCCTGGCCCTGACGGGTTTACAGGAGATTACTATAAAACCTTTAACCCAATTCTGACTCCATATTTGGAGAGAGTGTTCAATGCTGCAGCCGCCTTCCCTCCTGAAATGCTATCCGCTATTATTGTGACTCTGCCGAAGCCGGGGAAAGATCCTACGTCACCTCCAAATTTTAGGCCAATATCCCTGCTTAATATAGATCTGAAAATCTACGCCAAAATTATTGCCACACGCTTATTAGACATCCTTCCCCTGCTTATACATCCCGACCAGACAGGATTCACTAAGGGCCGTCAAACCTCTGACGCCACTCGCAGACTGATTAACATCATTCATCTGGCCAACCTGCACAAAAGGCCTTCTCTGCTCTTAGCCTTAGACGCAGAGAAGGCCTTTGATCGAATCCACTGGACCTATATGGCTCAGGTTTTGACGAGGTTCGGCTTCGTAGGCCCTATTCTGTCCGCGATCCTGGCCCTGTATTCCAACCCTTCCGCTCAGGTACTCACATCAGGAGTCCTATCTAGTCCGTTTTTAATTTCTAATGGTACTAGACAGGGATGCCCACTATCCCTCCTAATTTTTAACTTGCTAATGGAACCCCTTGATATATACCTTCGTTCCCACCCAGACATTAAAGGTTTCCCTGCCCTAAAAGCCACTCACACTATCAGTTTGTTCGCAGATGATATAATTTTAATCCTTACAGATGTGGAGACCTCCCTGGCTTCGGCACATAAGGCTCTAGAAATGTTTAATAAGTTGTCTTACTACAAGGTCAATGAAAGTAAGTCCTACCTAATGGGGGTGGGTATTGATCCTCCGTTGCGGAGGAGACTTGCTGCCAAGTTCCCTTACACCTGGAAAGATAGCGGTTTGAAGTATCTAGGTATATCTCTAACGGCTACAAATAGCGAACTATTCGCAGCTAACTACGCCCCGCTACTCTGCTCTATGAACAAATCTTTGCAGGACATATCTAAAATTGAACTACTCTGGACTGGCCGCTTGGCAGCATTTAAAATGATAGTCCTACCACAGCTATTATATCTCTTCAGGACATTGCCGATCCCTGTCCCCGCTTCCTTCTTTTCCAAACTCCAATCCCAACTAAATACATTTTTGTGGCAGGGCAAGAAAGCGAGATGTTCCTTTAAAAAACTGGTAGCGGGCAGGAAAGTTGGAGGTATCGGCCATGTCCTTTTGAAGGACTACCACTCGGCATCAATACTCTCGCAGGCTAGGCTGTGGTTCGTGCAGACCCACACCCCTAGATGGTTAGAGTTAGAGACCGCGCAGTCCCCGGGCCATTGTTTATCTGACATCCTACTCTCTAGTCGTATCCGTAAAAAGGCCCTTACTCAACTCTCTCCCACAATGGTTGCTACTATTAGCATATGGGAGAAGTTTGCCTCCCATACCTTTATAGGCCAAGAAGTTAAATGTATGCCCCTCCCCATCTCCAGTTTACCCTTAATTATTCCAGGCTTCTCTGTTGCGCACTGGGTGACCAAAGGCATCAGGGTGGTAGAAGACTTGATGTCAGGCCATGTACTTAAAACATTCCAGGACCTGCGGGCTGAGTTTGGATTAGAGGACACTGATTTATATAGATATTTCCAAATAGCTAATTTCCTCAAAAAATCACCTCAAACGTCAACCACCATACCCTGGCGAGCTATGCTATATCTCTCCAACCCCACAACTAACATCAAGGGGATTTCATTATTTTATAATCTCTTAAACAATAAAAACGTTTTCATCAAAACCTCGAATATGGAGGCGTGGGAGCGGGAGGTGGGTGCAGCGTTTTCTGATGATCAGTGGCAAACAGCTCTGCGTAGCATGTTTTCTGCATCTAGAAACGTAAACCTGTGGGAAGTATCTCACAAAATTCTAACGAGGTGGTACCTAACGCCGTACCGTATATCTAAATTTGACCCCAGAGCCTCCCCCTTGTGTTGGAGGAACTGCGGAGAAGTGGGGACGCTGCACCATATCTTGTGGTCCTGCCCTTCCATAAAACACCTGTGGGTTGGTGTATTTAATTTAATATCCCAGCTTGCAGGAGTTCGGATTGTTCCCTCGGCGGGGGCGGCTCTTCTGTCCTTGGGATTAGATAATGTCCCGTTCTCCTCAAGAACTACAGTCACTCATTTACTTCTCAGCACTCGACTGAGTATTGCACGACACTGGAGGGATACGGGTCCGCCTTCAATGAGTGAAATTGTGGAAACAACTAACACCCATGCCTCTTATGAACTAATGTTTGCTGCATCTCAAGGTAAAATTGCTAATATGGAAAGGAAATGGTCTGGGTGGAGGAGGTGGTATAACTCGGTTTATAGAAGTTGTGTGTAATCGATTCATTCTTATTCATGATGATTGCTTTTGTTTGCTAGAAAGAAGGAGGAACAACACTTTACACGTTAAAGTTTTAGTTTACTTTCTGTTCTATTTTTATTTTGTCAATTTCCTTCAGTTTGTTTGACCTTCTCGACCATACTATCTGTTGTACTGTATATATGAGACGCTCATGCTGTGTGGGTTCTAACTCCGTAGAATATGGGACTCCGGAGCCTAGGTTCATGGTCCACATCGATCTTGCTGGCTCCGGACGCCATTGGTTATATGGCCGAGTAGACATGTAGGTGGGTCGCCGCCGACTCCCCCGGCGCACAGAGTGCTCCCAAAGGGGTGTGTGGGGGAGGGGGCGGTGTACCAACCAGCGGCTTTATTAAGAGGCCTTGTTAAAAATTTAGCTGAGCACTACATTGTTCCATGTGTTTTGACTGTATAACGTAAAACTATGCAGATCAGAATTTGCTTATGGTCTACTTTATCTTATTTGTATTATCCTCTTGTTTGTATAAAACTTCAATAAAAACCTATTGAAATGAACATGTTTGTTATTAAAAAAAAAATCATCACATACCCTTTAAGTTCTTTCAGAACTGATCTCTCGTGCTGTAATCTGAGATCACTTTCCATGGCATTTACTTCCACAGGTGATCGTGAGGCTATTTGCCTCTGACTAGTAACTGCAGTGCCATGCCTATAGATCTTATCTTTGGAGGCATGGTAATGGTGCCTCTTTCTGTTTGAAAGGTGGCAAATTCTCTTGCTTAAAGAGGTATTGTTTGTACTCTGATATATCTTTGATTTCACTGAATTGGACCGTCTGACTACATGAAAATAATTGTGCATACAGTCCATGATGCATTGATATGATTCTTTAAGATAATTTATAAAAAAATCCATGTTTTATTATCTGGTTGGCATTAGATATTAGGAGGGTTTCATACTCTGGGTCCTCTTTGTGTCCGTTTTTCCATTTGCCTACATAGTAAGCTGACTATAGCCTGTTTGCATAAAGAAGTGAATTCTCATAATTTTCCTTTTTTCTTTTTTTTTTGTATGTATGCTGCTATTAAGCCTAGGTCAAAGGGATATTGTCATTATAGTAATTCATATACCATTTCATTGTAATCTGCTCTTACTACTTTAACTTGGTCTGGTAGGAAAGACCATGTGTCCAAGTTGACTGCTAATAGTTAAACTTTAACCTGATCTCTGGAGTTGGCAACTCCCAGCTTCCCTGATGACGCAAAAACTGTGAAATGCATAGAAGCTGTCTGGGCACACAAGGAGGGGGAAACATACCAACGCACTGGGACCGCTTGTAGCAACACACGTGGTCAGGAGCGGGGCTTGTACACCTTGCGAGACACCACACAAACACTGGTCAGTGTCTAAAACGGTTGACACTGCCAAAGATACTCAGTGCCGGTCAGAGGCACTTCTTTCTGTAAGTGTATTTGTTTTTAATATTTTAATAAATGAATTTTACATACTACACTATGATGAGCCCCTTGTCTTTGAGGAAATAAGGACATCTTGTAAGAGGGAGAAGGAGGAACACCAGTGACGGAATGAGAAAGACACCATTGTGGGGCTTATTATTATCCGGGGTCTGGTGAGTGTTGAGTTCATCCATTGGTGATGGTGGCACATCATTCTCGGGTGGAAGAGATGGCTGCACCTTTCTATATGTAACCAGTATTACCAGCATTTGAACCCACATACCCTATTGGACCACATGGGACAATAGAAATATTGACTGTTGTTCTAGGGTTGGAGTTCCCAGTGCAGTCGGTGCACTTTGTATTTTATATTTGGGACTTTTTTTCACTTCTGCTTTCTGATTTCTTGTTTGTATTATGGTTTGTTTTTTTCACTGTGGCCAGCCTTGAGCCTCAGAAAGGGCCATTTTCTTCCATGCAGGAATATTATGGTGCATTGAAGCTTAAGCTGACATCAAACGTTGGGGCGCACCTAAAGTATTGTGTTCACAGCACTATTTATGCTATATATATGTATTAAATTTCACATTTATATGTGTGTGTGTGTGTATATATATATATATATATATATATATATATATATATATATATATATATATATATATATATATATATATATATATATATATATATATATATATATATATATAAAATTTCTATTTGTATTTATTAATTTTGGTATTAGATTGATTCACATAAGTTTATTCACATAACATATCGGGCATATAGTTGTACCTGATATAATATATACATTTTTTTTTTTTTTTTTATATGGTTGTGCACTAATATAGTTCACAGTATATAAAGCATTCCCAGAGAGTTCTTTGGAGAGTTAGATCAGCGCAATAACATTTTCCTTTCACAGCAATTTACATTGTTGCAAGACATTATTTGCATGAAATGTTATGTGCACTCCTGGCAATAGTATGCCAATATTGTTGGCTACTAGTAGCACAATCTGTCTGTCTTCCCTATCCATTTTTTGTGCTGTGCTCTCAATCTTTTTTTTTTTTTTTTAATAGACTGAATCTTTATGCAAAGAAACATTGAGCAACAGCTCCTAAGGCATCTGGACTTTTCATGTACAAATTATATACTGTATTTAGCTTTTGACATAAATGATGTGTTCATTAGTACCCTAACAGTAGGTTCCCTATTGATTACAACAGAACAAAAAATACAGCGCACAGGGGTTTAGTGAATGTCACTTTATAGTCTAATTTTTTTTTTATAAAAAACACATATGCATGAATAATTGAAATAGCCGCAAATAGCACACAGCAAAATAGAACATTTAAAATCTAGTAAAAATAGTCCACAATACCTAAGCAGAAGTTCATGTGGTGATGGTAGAGTGGAAACACACACGCTTCGGGGAAGATGTTGAGAATGTGATCCAAATGGTGTGCAGTAGAAGTACTGGCGCTAGCGTCACTAAATGGATTCGCGTGCCAGGCTTTGTCAGACTTTGACAAAGCGTCCTGGCATGCGAAACATGTCAGTCACGGCTCACCACAATTACCTCTGATGCCCCCATATGTTTGCAGTAGTATACTGTGTTGTGCTGACACCCGGGGAATCCATTTAGTGACGCTAGCGCCAGTACTTCTACTGCTCGTTTTTTGCTCCCACCGATTGGCTCCTGGAGTCACCTGATGTTTGATGGACGGTGTCCGGACACCTCCTCCTCTCTCCCTGTGTGACTCAACAAGGCTTCCGTCTCCCCCTCCTCGCTTTCGTGTGACGCGGCCGTGTCACTGAACCGGCTTGGTGGTTCTCTTCCAGGACTTCCCCCGCCACTTGAGATCCTTGTTGCGAGGAGGCACTTCTTTTCCATCAGCCCCTGAGTCAGTGTGGTCTAACGGCAGTATCCTCCCTGCATGTAAACAGCGCCAACATCTGCTCCCAGCGTGGTTGTCATCTCTCCACTGACGGATCCCATCTTCCTGCATAGAGGCGTACAAGCGGCTGCTGTTGTTGAGGTATCGTATCACCTCTGCATACTAGCGTATGCACACCATTTGGATCACATTCTCAACATCTTCCCCGAAGCGTGTGTGTTTCCACTCTACCATCACCACATGAACTTCTGCTTATGTATTGTGGACTATTTTTACTAGATTTTAAATGTTCTATTTTGCTGTGTGCTATTTGCGGCTATTTCAATTATTCATGCATATGTGTTTTTTTATAAAAAAAAAATTTAGACTATAAAGTGACATTCACTAAACCCTTGTGTGCTGTATTTTTTGTTCTTTTGCTTTTTGCCCATGTCTCCTTAGTGGTTGACAGCTGCACGGGTGTTTTTTTTTTTTCTTTGTGAAACTTTTTAATCACACAGAACACTGTGGATTACCGTTTCTATGGTGTAGCGCTACCAGTGGGAGTTTTTTTGTATCCCTATTGATTACACATAGTACAACACAGCCAATTATTTTAGCCCATTTCTCTATTAAGCCCATAGAACACCCAATGTTCATTTTAGCATTCATATGAAAAACTCATTCACAGTATGCCTTTTGTAGATATTGCAACCCCTTGAGATATTGCTGAAAGAGACCATCAACACAAATAAAACAAATTGTCCTTTTGTGGTCGCCATTTGTTGCCTAATTTATGTGATTATGTGCATACACCTCAATCATTGTAGTAGTATGGACATATACATATCTAGATCTGAGAGATCTTACACAAGAGGTAGTTCCATCTTCAATACATATTCATTGATAGGGTTACATAATATATACAAATTACACACCAGACAATATTTACAACACAATGTACAGTGTAGGTCCCCTGGCTTACATGATATTTAAAAAATACCCACAAGAACCATATTTACAATACAATATACAATGCAAATATAGCGTTCAATTACCTGTTAACTTAAGGTCAACTCATGGTGACTGCTGTCTGTTCCCACACCAAAGAGGGACTTGGCTTGGTCACAAAGCATTTTATCCCCCCTCCTTTCTGTACTGTAGCTAATATAATTCTCCCTAATTGGTCACTGTACCTAGTAAATGTCTATTGGGCACAGCCTGATTGGATGCGTCAAAGAAGGCTGTTGTTTATTACCCAGGTGAGATGTGATCAGGGAAAACAAAAGGCCAACCTTTGAAGTTAAACTAATTACTGTAACACCAACACAACACTCAATACTTTAAATATATTTCCTTCTAACTGAATATATATTTCTCCAGTCATCTTCCAGGACGGCACACCTAAGATGACGGTCCCACTTGACAGGAAACACAATCAACAACAGTTTAAAAGGCCCCACCCTTCCCTCTGTCCCTCAGTTATTGATTGTGTTTCCCACAGGATGTCAGCGAAACAATTTGTTATTTTTTTCTAAAGAGACTAAGGTCTGGGACCAAGGTCTTCCCCCCTGGGATCTTGACCAAAGGCAGTCAGTGGAGGCTGCAGTGTCAGATAAAAAAGCTTTAGCTTTACCTCAGGGGGGCCCCCCTTCTATATTATTCTCAGGGAGTGAAGACAAGCCCTACGGTGGGTACAGTATCCCTGAGAATACTGGGGGTGTTTGACACAGTGGGCTGTCTACATCCCCAGGGACCATCCATCCCACTCTCTCCTCCTACCTGACAGTGGTGGATGGCGAGGAGGAGCCGCTCAAGATGTCCCCTATTCTGTGGATCTCTGGAAGTTTCAGATGCTGGCACAGAGGTAAAAGCTTCCCCTCGTCCTGTACTCCCTATTGCGCATGTCCGGAAGTGTCCGACGGCGCGGCTTGTCGGCGTCACTTCCGCTGCGCCCGGGCTACAATAAAATGGCGGCGAGTGGTGTCTCACGCTCAGAGCGGTAAACGGAGCTGGGGTCCACAGTCGAACGTTCCCTCCATCTTGCACAAGCGATCCTTCCCTACGGTGGGCAAGCAGCATGGACAAGGAGGACGGACCGATACCAGCTTCTAAAGTCGCCACAGGGGGTGAGTGACTCGGCTGATGGGGGGGGGGAGTGATTTTTTTGGAGTGGTCCTAATAACACTATCCCCCACAGGTATAGCCATGGCTAACAGGTCTTTTTCTTTTAATGTTTGTTTCAGAGATTGAAAGCCCTGCCGAGGAGACCCCCAACAGGTCTAAAAGCAAAACCTCAGGCAACTCTAAACACTGTGGTTATTGTGGGGATAAACTCCCACAAGACTATGTGAAACCCTTCTGCTCTAAGTGTATATTCAAATTAGCAAGCAAGGAGACAGCGCAAACAATGGAGTGCAGAGTGCTGCAGGCTGAAATGCTGGCTACGCTTCAATCCTTCAAAGCCTCGGTAGCTAGCAGGGGAGTAGCTTCCGTAGGTAGGGAAAGCTCCCCCTCCCTAGTAGAGACTCAGACTAATGTTACGGAGGAGTTTTGGGGACCACCACTAACCTACTCGGACGTAGAGTTAGAGCTCTCGGATCAGAGTTCCAGAGAGTAAGGGGAGGATTCTGACCACAGTGGTCTGGAGGATACTAAGCCTGGGGGTCATCTCTTTTCAGCAGAGGATATGGAGGATCACCTCAAAGCTATCTATACTTCTGAGGACATCCAATTACACCCCCCCCCCTTCTTTAAGTCTCAGTACGAGACAAGCTTTACAGGGGACTCTGTAAATCCCAAATGAATTCCTTCCCTGTGCACCAATCTCTTAAAGACATTATTCTAAGAGAATGGGAGGATCCTGAGCGTAAGTTTACCACAGTGTCTGGATTCTTCCTTGGTTTAGAGTCTCCAAACACTCGGATCTATCCTTCGAGGAATGCGGTAACATTCGGGATCCGATGGATAAAAAATCTGAAACTTTGCTACGCAGGGCGTGGGATGCCAATGCAGCTGCTATGGCCCATGCATTGGCCTCTGCATGTGTTGCTATAAATGCGGATGCATGGCTCTGCAGACTAATGGACCACGTAGCACAGGACAGTAAAGCCAAAGAGGTTTTAGACTCTCTGGAAGTGGTCGGTAAGGCAGTTGCCTACCTAGCAGATGCTGATGTGGAAACGGTCAGAACCACTGCCAAATCAGCAGCTCTTTTGAATTCCGCCAGAAGAGCCCTTTGGGTAAAGACATGGGATGGAGATTTTACGTCTAAGTCTCGCCTTTGCGGGATTCCCTTTGAGGGATCCCTGCTCTTTGATGCTGATTTGGAGCAGGTACTGTCTCGTTCCACAGAGAAAGGAAAGAAGTTTCCTGCCAAATCCAATAAAGATAAAGGGAAAAAAAATTGTGGCCCCCCCTTCAAAAAAAGTTTTCAGGGAAAGGAGGCAAAGAAAAGGTGGGGATTTGGAAAACGCAAGGGAAAAGGTGGGATCCTTTTTTCCGCAGCTACTTCTTCCAACAAATAAACCAAGTAACGCCAGCATAAAAGTTGGCAGAAGGCTCTCGTGGTTTCTCCTCCAGTGGGAAAATATCACACAGAGTCCTTATATTCTAAATTTGATAAAGGAGGGGTACAAGTTAGATTCCTGTCTCCCCCTCCACCAAACTTTATCTTGACTCATCTCCCCAAAGACCCATTAAAAGCAAGGGGCTTACTGGAGAGTGTCCGGGAACTAGCGGAACAGCAGGTCATCATTCCTGTTCCAGTAGATTAAATTTGCCAGGGGTTTTACTCCTACATATTTGTGGTGCCAAAACCATCCGAAAAATTCCGGCTGATTATAAATCTACGAAAACTAAACCAACACCTGGCTTACAAAAAATTCAGGATGGAAAGCATTTACACGGTCAGACACCTCCAAGAAGGAGTCTTTATGACAACTTTGGACCTAAATGATGCTTACCTGCATGTTCCCATTTCCCCGAAACATCAGCAGTTCCTGAGGTTTGCAGTACAGACGAAACAGGGCGTCCGACATTGGCAGTTCAAGGCTCTCCCCTTTGGCCTAGCGGCCAGTCCAAGAATTTTTACCTAGGTTCTGGCCGAGGTGGTGTCATTCCTACACCTCCAGGGGATAGCCTTGATCCCATACCTGGACGATATGTTGATTTTCAGTCTGGCCCTGGAACAACTCCAGGCAGACCGAGACAGATTCCTGTCCACACAAGTCTCTGGGGTGGCTTATCAGCAAATATAAATCATCCCTAGACCCTGCACAGTCCAAGGTGTTTCTAGGGTACCGGGTGGACTCAGTGAACCAAAGGATCTTTCTACCATAAGAAAAAATCTCGAAGGTGCTAAGAGCAGTCTCTGCCTTGCTTGGTACCAAAAAGGTCTCCCTAAGGACCATGATGAGAGTGTTGGGACTCATGTCATCCTGCATCCCAGCGGTTCACTGGGCCCAATTCCATTCCCGGAAACTCTAGAGATTCCTTCTTTCCTCCTGGGACGGGAGCAGAGAATCCCTGAACTTAACAGTGTCCCTCTCAGTAGAGGCAAGGAACTCCCTAGACTGGTGGCTGAGCGCAGACAACCTGTCAGGAGGGCGCTCCTGGACCCAACAGAATCCATTGATTCTGACCACAGGCGCAAGCGCCTGGGGCTGGGGAGCACATATAGGAGATCTCTTTGCCCAGGAACCTTGGGACCGGGAACAGAGCAAAGCCTCCTCCAATTTCAGGGAGCTATTAGCGGTCGGGAAAGCCCTAAACTTCTTCAAGCATCAGGTCCTAGGAAGAGAAGTACAAATTCTTTCGGACAATGCATTAGCTGTGTCCTACCTAAATCATCAAGGGGGAACAAGGTCCAGTAGGCTGATGAAACTGACCCAGGAGATCCTGGGGGACATGGAGAAAATGATTCTCTCAGTTTCGGCGGTACATGTAAAAGGGTCCCTAAAAATTCAGGCACACTTCCTCAGCAGGCAGCCCATTCATCAGGGAGAGTGGGAGCTAAACAACAAGCTTTTCTTTCTGGTAAGCCTACACTTTGGCAGACCAGAAATAGACTTATTTGCCTGCAAAAAGAACAGGACGGTCCACAAGTACTTCTTCCTCACCAGAGAACAAGACGCCTATGGGATAGATGCCCTGGCACAGAAATGGGAGTTCACCCTAACTTATGCCTTTCCTCCTCTGGCTCTCATCCCCAGTGTTCTACAGAAGCTATCCAGGTCAAAGGGATACCTTATCCTGATCGCACCCTGGTGGCCGAAGCGGGCTTGGTTCCCCACACTGAGAAGGTGGTCGATGGCTCCTCCGTTAAATCTCCCGTCCAGACGCAATCTCCTGTCCCAGAGACCAGTGTTACATCCCGATCAGGGTTTCCTTTCCCTGACGGCATGGTATTTGAGAGGGAGATCCTCAGGCTCAGGGGGTGCTCGGAAAAAGTGATTGACACACTCTTGCAGAGTAGGAAGCCAGTCACCAGAAAAATGTGTGCTAAGGTTTGGAAGGTCTTCTCTCGTTGGGCCTGGATTTCCTTCAAGGAGTTGATCAGGGCTTAGCAGTGAGTACACTTGGGGTCCAGGTGGCAGCCTTGTCAGTATTTTTTGACCAAAGGCTAGCCCTGAACCCACTGGTAAAAAAGGTTTTTGAAAGCCAGGGAAAGGGTAACCCCGGTAAAGACGATCAGGTTTACACCTTGGGATTTATCCCTGGTACTATTTGCTCTAACCAAAGAGCCTTTTGAGCCAGTGGCTCAAATTTCTGTTAAATTCCTTTTACTTAAGATGGCCTTTCTTTTAGCAATCACGGCAGCCAGAAGGGTTAGTGATTTTCAAGCTCTGACTATAAAAGAGCCTTTTTTGGGTTATCTTTTTGGGTTATCCTCAGACAGGACCCGTTATATTTACCAAAAGTGACCTCGGATTTCCACAGGTCACAGGAGATTGTCCTCCCCTCCTTTTGTCAGAACCCAAAAAATTACAAGGAGGCAAGGTTTCATTTATTAGATGTTAGAAGGTGTCTTCTAACCTATTTAGATAGAGTGAGTTTAGAAGATCAAATCATTTGTTGATTAATTTTTCCGGTCAAAAGAAAGGGCTTCAAGCCTCTAAACTTACGATAGCCAGGTGGATTAACAGACTATCGCAGTAGCTTATGAACAGTCAGGGAAACCTGTTCCAGAGCACATTAAAGCTCATTCAACCAGATCTCTGGCGACCTCCTGGGCAGAGAAGTCAGGCGCTTCAATTGATCAGATCTGCAAAGCAGCAACTTTGGACAAGCCAAAATACATTTCTGAGGCACTACAGAGTGGAGCTGTTGTCCCCTCAGGACTTGGCATTCGGCAGGAAGGTCCTACAGGCGGTGATCCCACCCTAAGGTAGGCCTGAACTTCTTGCTTATCATCTCAGGTATGCCATCCTGGAAGATGACTGGAGAAAAGTACCAGTTACACTTACCGGTAACAGATTTTCTAGGAAATCTTCCAGGACGGCAGGCCTACTTCCCACTAGAGTTGCCACCTCATCCCTTTAAAAAGGAACACATATGAATTACACAGGTTCTGAGGTTAATTTAATGCAGGTAAGGCACCAAATGAGTCTAATTACCACCTTAATTAGCCACAGAACCTGTGTAATTAATATGTGTTCCTTTTTAAAGGGATGAGGTGGCAAACCCTACTTCCCACCCTTTAATGTTGGTGATGTTTTTATTCACAGAAGGTACCCTCTGACAACCGTGTGGGTCTATACTTTGCCATAACTGAGGGACAGAGGGAAGGGTGGGGCCTTTTAAACTCTTGTTGATTGTGTTTCCTGTCAGGTGGGACCGTCATCTCGGGTGTGCCGTCCTGGAAGATTTCCTAGAAAATCGGTTACCGGTAAGTGTAACTGGTACTTTTCTAATTGCAATATTATTTACAGCTGTTAATGTAGATTTCACATAAACCCGTTATGTAATATCCCCTTGCTTCGGAATATATATTATATGTACGTGAAACTGTGTCATGCTCTCAGGGTGCAGGGCAGAAATTCTACTTAACAGATTGAAGTCTCCACATTCCTTAATGATATTTTTTCAACATCTATTAAGAAAGGGATCATCTCTAGGATATATGCTTTCTTAAGCCCCATACACACCATCAGATTATCTGCAGATTTTTGTCTTCAGATTTACCAAAACCATGTAGTACAAGGGCCTGCCTGATTGCATACAAATTGAAACTCTTAAGGTTTGACCTCATATTATATGGTTTTGGTAAATCTGAAGACAAAAATATGCAGATAATCTAATGGTGTGTATGGGGCTTATCTGTCCAATGTTCAGGCCCCAAACATGTTGTAGAGAAAAATGGGAGGTAGATGTTGGACCTATAGATGGGGACACCTGGGAACACATTTTGGCAACTGGCCCCCTGGTGTCAGTGTCAGCAGTACATACATTATCTCACCTTTTTAACCTTCACCATGCATACCGCACACCGGTACAACTACATAAGTGGGGTAAGCAGGACTCTCCCATATGCCTGAAGTGTCAGATACATCAAGGACATCTCATTCATATGCAATCAGGTTCCCCAAACTGGTGACATACTGGCCAGAATGTTATCCAGTCGATTAATAATATATATCGGGTTCAACTTGACATTTACCCAGTTGCGTGCATTTTGGGTGGATCGATGGAAGACCCTCCCCCCCACCTACTTATGTAGAACATGTCGGATTACTTTATTTAGCTAGAAAGCTGATAGCAAGATTCTGGTTACCCCCACACACACACACACACCTACCTGTCGGCAGGGAAACCATATACTAATACGGGAAATGCATATGTACCTTCACAGGCATACCCCTCATAAATTTCAAAAACAATATGGCAGGAGTGGCTCCCTCTCAGCTTATACTTGCCAGACTACTTCAAACTTGTGAATCCCATATGTTAATATGCATAGTGTTTCAGATGGCAGCAAGCAGATTTGTTACATTATATACTATGTTGGGATGGGCTGTGTACACTGCAAGGGTTTTGGATTTTTGTTTTCATTTTTTTTTTTTTTTTTTTATTGTATCATTACTAGAGAATAAAATACCACTGTTTGAATAGTGTGGACTCTCTTGCAAACACATACATACTTTATGTAGAGTAAAACAAAACTTTGATTATCTACTAACTGAATATAAAGTCTATACTTTAATGTTTGTACCTTTATATTTTCTTGTACAATAACATCTTGGTTTTTTTTTTTTTTTTTTTTTTTTTGAGGTGGGGGGAAGGGCGAAGGAGGGTAGGTAGAGATCATGAACGATTACCACTGCATGAGTGGACCACATCCTGTGTGAGAACCTTGGGAAAGGGGGAGCTCTGTCGCTGGACACATGGCTGGTCTATGCCATTAGGGCCATCTTAAACAAGTTTCTCTTTAAAAATCTTTTTTTTGTTGTAGAACTGATGAGATTATGCACAGATAGGACACAAAGGGGTTGATTTACTAAAACTGTAAATTGCAAAATCGGGGTCCAGCTGTGCATGGTTAGCCGATCAACTTCTAACTTCAGCTTATTCAATTAAGCGTTGACAAAAAACCTGGAAGCTGATTGGTTTCTATGCATAGCTGCACCAGATTTTGCACACTTCAATTTTAGTAAATCTCCCCCAAAGTATACATAAAGATCAGGTTATCCAAATGCTATCAGTTCAGAGTCATGGCAGATAAACATGTAGGATGAAGAAAATGGTGCAGAGCCTCCAAAACATAACATAATAGACTTCAGTGGGACCAACATTAGAACAAAGAATCCAAGAGTGAAGGACATGGGTTAGGCAAAAACAAAACCTCATAAGAACAAATTCCAGTAGTTTAAAATAAAGAATAGTGAGGAAAAGGAAAGGGTAGAAAGAGAGAGGTTGGCCACTGCAAGCAGGCCTAGGTCTCAAGCCATAGCAATCAGATTAGGTAAGGGGTCCGCGTTCAAAGGGGGACTCATCAAAACCAGGTTGGAGAAAGTGATCCACCCAAGGTTGCCATATTTTAAGACATTTGGGGATTTTATGCTGTACAGGTTCCTTGGTTTTCTCATGATTTTTCTCTGCTTAGAGGTTTTTATATCTAAGGCACTTAATAGACATATACATATATTTTTATTTCCTCTCTTTAAGGTGGGCATGGAAGTGGTTCCACACCTCAAGGATAATTTGAATCAGAATGTTTTTGACTTCTTATTAACCTTTAAGCAGGTAAGGCTTATTTAATATCACAATCGAGCAAAGTGCAGCAACACATAGAAAACCATCAGAATATATTTGTCTGCTGTAAACTGAAGACATTTAGGTTTCTAACTTCATGGTGTCATGGCAATTGCAATTCAAACAGGATAGTCTTTCATTCTTGAACACTTCCTAACATGTTCTTAGACAATCAACATCTCCTCCTATGACACATTTTGTTGTTGATTCTGTCGATTAATTCCAACCCACTGAAAATCTGATCATTTGTCCACTTCCAAGGAATAGATAGCCTAGAACATTGAAAAACAGATGGCTTAGAAAAAATATATTTATCAACATGGGGTTGCCCTGAAAAGTTTGAAAAAAAGTGGGAGTGGCTGTTTATTAAAAGTAAGCAGCTATAGTTTTTGCATCTGCTGACTTTTCACTTCAGAGACTGGAACTTCACTTTAAGGATGTGGAACTTATGCAATCTCTTACAACACACCTTACTGATGCAGTGGACAGACATAATGAGATTTTGGAGTCTTGGTACTCACAGGAGGACCTCTTGTGCCAAGTCCCTTTACACCTAACCTTTTGACTAGTGGCAAATGTCCCTGGGAGTGGGGAGTTCTTTTTCCCTTTTTTTTTTTTTTTTTTTTTTATTACTTCCTCCTCTTTTCTTCCTTCTCACTTTTTTGTCTCCCTTTCGTTATGTTTGTTTGTTTATGATAATGTTTTGTCGGGCATTCTAGGAGGAGACAGTTTAATTTTTGGAGCAAGGAATGCTCTCTTGTTATCCATTTTGGGCATTCTCTGTAGATCAATATACCTGATATTGGACCTATGGCTTATAAGAGCTGTGCCTTATTACATTGTTGCACTGTTTAAGTGCTTGCTGAATAATATTGATTCATTGATATATTTGAGTCTTAGATTACCTGTGATGCATGTTTGTTAACTTTTGAGGGGGGACAACAATGTTAATTATAAAATTTCTGGAGAGTGAGTCCATAGCTATCATCGGATCCATGACTGAAAAAAAGGTTGAGAGTCTTTTCTTTGCTAAATTTGCTCTAACACTGTTGTGCTTGTATCCACCTATTTCAGATTCACAGTGATGTTGTGCAGAATCAGTTGGTAATTCAAACTGTGGAGATTCCTATATACCTCACACTGTACTCTCCTGCTATAGATTGGATGCTGAGGTGCATTTCTTATCATGCACCCGAGGTAAAAATTGTATTTTTCTAAATTATGCATGCTTTGGTGTAATTTTATACATAAACAAAAATATATGGATGCAATACATGCACTTATTGTAATTACAAAGTAAGAGTGTATACTAGATTTCAAAACTTGTTATATTTACTGTACAATTGTATAGTCCCTTTCCTGTATGGTACATGCAAAAAAACTGTAATTTATAGAGTAGTGAACGATGAGCAATTTCTATAAAGTATACTTACCCTAACAACTCCAAAAAATAAATAAGAACTGTCATTGCTGACCTCCTTTTGAAAATGCAAGTTGCCTAGGAGCAACTACATGTTGCTCAACACTAGGCTTTAGTGGACATGCATAAATACATTTCTGACATGCAACATAATATATTAACAAAAATCTTTCAGAAAAGCTATACATTTGTATAACTAAAAACAAACATTTTTTTTTTTCTCTTCCGTTCATGAACACACACACAGCAGCAACTTTGACAAAGTGGGTATTAGCCTTCATTTAGGAGTGATTAGGCAGAAAACTTGTTAGAAAGTGTTAAACACATCAAACATTATACAGTACCGCCCAGGGGGCGGTCCCTCGGGGTACAACCCCCTCTCCCTGCATCTCACATCTGTTTTTTTCTGCCTAGTATAGGAGAAGGACATGGCTCCCTTTTGGGTCCACGTTCCTGGAGTTTTTTCTGCTTTGTGTTCCTGTGATCTTCTATCAGCTGCCAACCGGGTGACCATCTGTATCCCAGATCCTTGTAGTCTCCCCAGTTTTGGCCAGCGAGCATGTGCCGACCTTAGCTACGCACTGGGTCATCCACAACATGTCCTGTCACTCTACGGGGGGCCAGTGAGCTACACGCTCCAGGGCACACATATGACCGGTCTATATGGCCGAGTCACAGCGTGCCGGGCCAACAGTCACCTCTGTAACCACATGGAAGATGGTCTGTCTGGGATGCTTCCAGCATAATCCTCGCAGGACGGGTAAGTAGTAGTCCCCTGATCCCACAGGAGGACATATCTGGGCATTCTCAGGGAGGTTGAGTAGGGGGTTTCACCCTTCCTTTCTTCTCTCCCTTCCTTTCCTCCTCTCTGGGCTCTGAGAGCTAGGCTAGCTGCAGGGGGCCGGGGTTCTATCTGGGGGAGGGGGGGCTCCATCTGGGGTGGGGAACTGCGCTGCGGGTCCGCTTCCTGAGGTGCAAGTGGACTGCCATTATTTAGTATTGCTTTTACATAGCTGTGTGTTCCCCCTCCAATGCGGTCAACAGCCACTTTGCCAGCGGTCATTTTCTTGTGGTTTACACCATTTTACAGTACGGCCACTCGGCGACCATTTGTTTGTATTTTTTTGTAGATAAAGATCCCAAACTTTGATCTCAAATCCCTCAGGAATCCTATAGGGATCCTGATGGGTAGGATCTGTAAGAGATATAATAGTGGGGCGTGGCCAGGCAGCGGATGTAGCCGGACGCAACCTAGGCGAGCTCCGCCGAAAATCCTTGCTTCTATCCTGAAAAAGGCAACCTTACTTATCCCTGAGCACACCGGAGGAATCCTCAACACCCGAGGAACACATACTTACCTCTCCCGGCGAAATCGTCCCACGATGTCACACGGCAGGCGCCAAACAGTGAATAAGCCGGCGGAAGCGATGGCACAACATGGCGCGCATGCAGGCCGCAGCGCGAAAGAGAAGCACCGCGAGGCGGCCGAGAAGTTGTTCTCCCAGCCACTGCTAACGGAACCCGTGGCATCCTCCAGCTCTCCGGATGATTCGGCAGGCGGCGGGTCGGAAACGGACGACACTGTCCCCCTGGAAGAAGCGGTTCAGGCCGGACTCACGTGGGACACAGTGAGTACTCCAAACCAGGCTCCAACTAGGCCGCAGGGCCGGGAAAGCCCTGTAGTTGAAGGGGAACCCACATTAAGAGACATATTCACTGCAGTAACATCATGCAATGTGTCCCTAGCGGCATTAACCACGGAGGTGAAGGGGATGAAGTCTGAAATTTCATTCCTCAGGCAAGATGCCCAAAAAATCAGGGAGAGAACCTCCGCATTGGAGGAACGGGTGAGCACCATAGAAGATGACATGGGGCCCATGCAGAGAGACCTTGCTTATAACAATCATCTGGTAGATCAACATTCTGCCCGTTTGGAGGAATTAGAGAACAGAATGAGGAGGAATAATGTGAGGGCCATAGGCCTTCCGGAAAAGGTAGAAGGGAAAAACCCTGTGGAGTTTATTGAGAAGTGGCTGATCGAGGCGTTCGGGCGAGAGGCATTTTCCCCTATGTTCACTGTGGAACGTGCTCACAGGGTTCCTTCCAGACCCCCACAGCCTGGCGCACCTCCAAGACCTTTTTTATTTAAATTCCTGCACTACAGAGATAGAGACGCCACGCTATACAATGCCAGAATTAAACCGACGGCCCTGAAATTTGATAACACTAGGGTCTCTTTATTTCCGGACTTTTCTGCCGAATTACAAAAGAAAAGAAGCAAGTTTATTGATGTAAAACGTCGCCTGAGGGCTCTTGATTTAAAATATGCCATGCTGTATCCAGCCCGCTTAAGAGTGGAAGTCTTTGGCTCAGTTCAGTTTTTTGACTCCCCCGCAAATGCAGCGCAGTGGCTGGATCGGGAGGAGCAGGCAATCAAGGAAGCCAGAGGGAGACGGCCAACGGACTGAGATGGCTCAAACTATAGATCCGGTGCAGCTTACATGCACACTTGCCTTTGTTCTAGGATGCCTATAGATAGGCGATGACTGTTCGCTGGGTTTGCTAAGGCCCAATGTTTAGCTGTTGAGAAGCACCAGGACTGTTTGGTTGCTTCCACTGTTGCCCCCGAGAGGGTTGTTATTGGCCCTTGCCAGCCTAATATCTGAGCGCTGTAGATCAGCCTGTCTACACCTCATATGTCTCAGCTAAGTGGAGGCCTCTCCGCACCGTGCACACTGAAACCATATATTTGCCTTGTTTTTTTCTCCATGATTTTTTTTCTTCTTTTGTCCTTGTCCCCGTCATCTCTGACCAGTTACCACCTTGACCATAACCCAGGATGCTCCCTACCCACTGACTGCCTGCCCTACTACTATAATGCAATTTCAGTCTTTAATGTGCTACTGGATGTCAATATGTTTCATAATTTTGTTCCACTGCATTATTCGCATGCTGTTCTTGAACATATTCTCCTGATGTTACCAAAACGTGCAAGCCATGTCGAATGTCGTTAGATACCTGTCTTGGAATGTGCGGGGTCTTAATAGTTCTGTTAAGCGTATAGAAGTGCTACGCACTGTTAAGAGAATAGGTGCGGAGGTTATATGCTTACAAGAGACTCACTTCCCCTCGGGTTCTACCCCAAAACTGGCGTGTAGGCAATTTTGCCATCAATACCATTCAACCCACACGGTTTACTCGAGGGGAGTGAGTGTCCTGATCCGTAAAGGATCCCAATTCACGTGTATAGATACCAAAATAGACCCGGAGGGTAGATATGTCTTCTTATACGGTTCTTTCTATGGAGTTAAATGTGTGTTGGCAGGAATGTATATCCCCCCCCCGTTCTCCTCTACTACACTGAAAACACTAGCTAATTTTATATCCAGTCACCCTGGTATCCCAGTTATGGTCCTAGGAGACTTTAATAACCTGATGGATTATGGTCTGGACAGACTTAGACACACCACGGATATGGAGGAGTCGGGCAGGAGGGGCCCCACCCCTTTTGCACGACTAATGGGAGAACTAGGCCTGACTGACATCTGGAGGATGCGCAACCCTGAGTCCAAAACATATTCATGCAAGTCAGCCTCAGTGGGTGGGTTATCCAGAATTGACATGGGATTTGGCAATGGCCTTCTGCTACCTAAGGTGAGGGACTCAGACTACCACCCGAGACACACCTCCGATCACTCTCCGTTCACGATAGACTTAGGGCTAGGTGAGACAAGAGACAGAAGTCTCTGGAAACTTAACCCGTTTTGGTTATCGCTCTTCCCAGAGCCAGACCCAATAGCACCACTCCTTACGGATTTCTTCCAGGTAAACTTGAACACAGCAGATATCCACATAGTGTGGGATGCGGCTAAAGCCTTTTTACGAGGTCAACTTATTAGAACTATTAACCACATCAAAACTGACACCAAAGAATGGGAGAAGAGGGTTCTGACAGATGCAGGGAATGCAGAAGTAGACTATATTGCAGACCCCTTTAATGATGACCTTAAAAGAAAATGGTTAGCGTCCCAGACCCTGCTTAAGGATCTCTCGTTTCAATTGGCCGAAAACAAGAGATTCTTTCTGCAACAAAAGCATTTTGAGGAAGGTGAGAACACAGGTCACTTATTGGCGATGTTGGCCAGATCACAGCAGCCTGCCTCCCACATCGCAGCTATTGTTGACACAGGAGGAATGCTGTGTCAATCCACTCGTTCTATCACAAATTGTTTCAGAGAGTTTTTCCAAAGTGTTTACTCATCAAAGGTCAACCCCACTCCAGAACAATTGAACCTGTTCCTGGACAAGTGCCAAATACCACAGCTCCCTAGGCCCGAGGTAGTCTTGCTTAATGCTCCCATCACTAGCGAGGAACTTCTAGAGGCACTGACGCAGGCGCATAATGGGCGGGCGCCGGGAGCCGACGGACTTCCCTCGGAGATATATAGCAGATACTCTGACCAGATTATACCTGTCCTATTGAAAACTTACAACTCAGCATTCGAAACGGGAGTGCTGCCTCCCTCTATGAATGAAGCCTTGATAGTGGTCCTGCTGAAGCCGGGGAAGGACCCTCTTTCCCCGGATTCATATAGGCCCATCTCCTTGCTAACATTCGATATCAAACTTTTGGCCAGAGTCCTGGCCACTAGGCTATCTAAATGCATTCATCTCATAGTTCATAGGGACCAATCTGGCTTTATTCCAGCCAGATCCACAGCACATAATCTACGAAGATTATTCCTAAACATACAAATCCCGGTCGACAATCCAGGCAATAGAGCTATATTCTCCCTTGACGCCTCAAAGGCATTTGATAGTGTCGAATGGCCCTATCTCTGGGAGGCACTAAGTAGATTTGGGGTAGGTCCATCTTTTTTAAAATGGGTGAAACTGCTATATAGTTCACCAACAGCAAGAATGAGGATCAATGGTGAGGTGTCTGACTCGTTCCGTCTCTTCAGGGGCACACGGCAGGGGTGCCCTCTGTCACCCCTGCTGTTTGCCCTAGCTCTTGAACCCTTGGCTATACATATGAGATCTTCGCCTAACATTACAGGATTTATTAGAGGGAATAGACGAGATATCATCTCGTTATTTGCAGACGACACTCTAATATATTTGGGAGATACCCAGGAATCTCTGAAGAATGTGATGACATTGATCGCGGACTTTGGAGAACTATCAGGGTTCAGTATCAATTGGAACAAATCAGTGCTTATGCCTCTAGACCCCCTGACTGACCGACTACCTGACTGTGCTAGGGACATTTTAGTGGTAAACGAATTCAAATATTTAGGCATACTGATCACACCAGAACCTGCCCAATACCTTTCCCTTAACCTAGCTCCCCTACTCCTTAAATTTAGGCAAAAATGCACAGCCTGGAAGAAACTCCCGCTGTCAGTAGCGGGTAGAGCAAACCTGGTAAAAATGGTGTGGGCCCCTCAGCTCCTGTATGTTTTCCACAATGCTCCAGTTTGGATCCCACATAAATGGTTCGCCCAGATTGACGCGCAGTTTAGAGATCTGATCTGGGGGGGAAAGGTAGCACGCATAAAACTTGCAACACTACAGTTAGCCAAAGACCAGGGCGGCCTGGCTGTCCCTCATGCCCGCCACTACTTCATAGCCTCTCAAATTCAACACTTGGGACATTGGGGAGAGATGGACTCAGGAGACCCTGTACGAGCCCCACTGATTCCCTCAGGGTCAGTGCTCCCTGCGGTCTCCCACTTAGAGGCAGGATTTACACACTTAGACCAAACTCTACCCACGGTAGTGTTACTTAACACCCTGTGGAAATACATTCGATCTAGTCTGGGTATCAGGGGGGTGTGCATGTATACCCCAATCTGGAAAAACTCCTACTTCAGGGAAATTTTCAAACTAGAGGGATTCGGGTCCTGGGCCGATTTAGGAATCCGGTATATTGCACAATTGTTTGCGGGCCAGACCCTCAAATCCTTTATTAATTTACGGGAAGAGTTTGGATTGGACAGAACACAGTTCTATAGGTACCTCCAAGTGAGACATGCTATTCAAAGGGAGGTCAGACTTTCTCCCATGTCACTAATACAACACCCCCTACATAATGATGTGCTATTTAATAAGGACAAGAAAGGCATGATATCCCAAGTTTACTCCAGGTTGCTGAATACTACCCATGACGCGTCCACGCTGCCATGTAAAAGGGGGTGGGTCACTGACTTAGGCCCCATTGATGGGGATACCTGGGAGCTGTGCCTGACCTCAGCTCCGTTGGTCTCGGTGTCTGCACAACATAGATTATCACACTTATTTTTGCTACACAGAGTATATAGAACACCTACTCGCCTACACAAATGGGGCGTGCGGGACTCTCCCATATGCCCCAAGTGCAATACACAAGAAGGAGACTTGTTACACATGTTATGGAAGTGCCCCAAACTTTTCAGGTACTGGCGGTATGTTATCCACACTATATCTCAGGCCTATGACTTTACGTTGCCACATGACCCAGTGATCTGCTTACTGGGAGCCCTTGAAGAACCAACACTATCCCCTAACGGACACACTGCGGTATTACGGTTGCTTTATGCGGCAAGAAGGGCCATAGCCCGACATTGGATTACCCCCAGGGTACCATCGGAGGGACAATGGGTTAAAATGGTAAACAGTTCCCTGATAAGAGAAAAGATCACATACCAACATAGAAATGCCCTTAAAAAATTCTATTCAATGTGGCGTCCCTGGTTGGATGTGCCAGGGCTGGGACCTAGCGAACTGATTATGGAGAGATTACTACAGGGTTAATTTGCCGCCAAACGGAAATGGGTAGAGAATCTGATAGTGGGATACAGGTGGACTTATGGGAAGTTGATGGTGTGACGGGGTACGGAGAGGCAGGGAAAGAGGGGGAGGGAGAGAAAAGGAAGGAAAAAGAGAAAAGCTCACATGTTTATATATGTTTATTGCAGAGTTATCTATCATTCTTATAGTTATTCTTATATATTTTTCTTGTCATGGTTATTATGTACTCCTAACAGAATGATTACAGGGGATGCTACTAAGAAACTAGTCCCAAGGATACAGGCCTAGCATAGTAAAGCATATGTATAGTTCAATCCCATAGAAGAGAGAGAGGGGTGGTTTTAAACCAGGGATCATCATACTATGCAACGAGTATAATTATATTCATTTTTCTCTGTACCCTCGTGAAAAATTTACTCACAATGTTTGTATTCATCCTACCTGTATTGTATGATTATGACGTATTAATAAAAACTAACTTTTGATTCAAAAAAAAGAGATATAATAGTCTTGGCATTATGTTCATTTTTATTATATTGATTCTGCCAAACCATGTGATTACTTCCGTATCCCAACGCTTTAAATCCAATTTTATCTGTCGTACAAGGGGGATGAAATTGAGTTCCAGTATTCTTTTTAATCTCTTTTGTATTTTCGTTCCCAGATATCCTATATGGGAGTCTGTCCACTTAAACAAGAAAAAAGTAGCTAGCTGCTGTTTCAACATATTATTTATCTCAACTCCCATTGCTTCTGATTTATTATAATTGACCTTCAAAACAAAAGGTCATCTGCGTAGGCAGCCAGTTTATGTTCTTCTCCTTTAACCAAAATACCACCAATATCTGTGTTGGCCCTTATTGTTAATAGTGATTCCAGAGTCAGGATAAATATAATGGGTGATAATGGATAGCCCTGACGTGTTCCATTACATATAGAGAAAGGTTCAGATTGTATATCATTTACCCCAACTCTGGCTTTAGGAGAAGAATACAAACTCATGATCCAATTCTGCATCCGCCTCCCCAATCCTATGTGTTGGATAGTAGCCTTCAAAAATGTCCAATCCACTCTATCAAACGCTTGTTCTGCATCTGTTGAAACAAGCACGTATGACTTTTGGTGGTATTGTGCACACTGTATTGCACTTATGACCCACTGCATGTTTTCCCTTCCTTCTCTCTCAGGTGTGAACCCAACTTGATCCGGGTGTATTAATGCTGGGATATATGGCAATAGTCTGTTTGACAGTATTTTTGTTTAAAATCTTTAAGTCTACATTTAGAAGAGAAATTGGCCGATAACACAAACATTGGGATGGGTCTTTCCCTTCCTTGGGTATTAGTTATGTGTGCCATCAATGTTTCCTCTGGCATCATTTGCCCTTCTCGTATCGAGTTGAAAGCCTCCAAGAATCTGGGTGCCAGTTTATCAACAAAAGTTTTGTAATAGAGTAAAGTGAACCTGTCCGGGCCCGGGGCTTTCCCGGGCTTTAATTTTTTAAGGGCATCTGTGAACTCTTTCATGGTGATTAGGCCATCTATGTCTTCTGCCCCTTCATCTGGCAGTCTAGGCATTCCTGAGTCCTCTATGTATTCCTTAGCTTCTGCTCCACTGAGTCTCCTTGGGGTCCGTTGTTGGTCCCCTAACTGATATAGGCTTACATAGTAGTCTCTGACCGCCTTTGCGACTGCCTGGGATGAGTTGACTAGGGCATCTCCCTGTGTTCAATATCATTTTGTGTTGTTTCTCTGAGTGCATTTGCCAGCATCCTGCTCGGTTTGTTACCGTACTCATAGAAAGCCCGGGTCATCATAGCTTTAACTTTATCCATTAATAATAGATTAAATTCTTTGTGCAGACAAGTTAACTTTTCCTTAGTCTGGCTTAATTTCTTGTGTGCCATTTCCAGAATACGGATCTCCCCGAGCAGGGACTCTAGCCTGGCACCCATTTGTCGTTTTTGATGTGCCCCTAATGATATCAAAACACCTCTGATGTAGCATTTATGTGTTTCCCATAAACATGTTGGGGTCCATTCTCCCGACTCATTTAATGCAAAAAAAGGTTTCCTATTCCTGTGCTATCTGTGTCTCACATTCTATCTCTTTCAGTAGAGTCTCATTTAGCTTCCATTGCCATTCTCGAACTACTGTTTCTCCCCATTCTACTGTGCAGTTAGTTGGTGCATGGTCTGATAGCGTGCCTGTACCAATGGAGGTCTCGACTATGCACTGCAGGGCATTTTGAGATATAAACAGGTAATCTATCCTAGAGTACATATGTTTTGCCAAAAAAAAAAAAAAAAAAGTGTATAATCCCTGTCGTGCACGTGGGGAGTTCTCCAGCTATCCCTAATTTGCAGTTCCTGAAGTAATCTATTTGCTTTTCGTGGTTGCTTTTCGTGGTTTCACATATAAGTGGGAGGTGCCCTTTGACACGTCTAAAGTCCGGTCTAATGCCATGTTTAGGTCTGCTCCCATCAGCAAAATCCCCTCTTTATTTTGGCGTACTAGAGTCAAATATGTCTCTAGTGCCGCCACTTGGCCCTCATTAGTTAAATAAAGATTCACCAGTGTGACTTTCTGATTGTACAGGGAGTGCAGAATTATTAGGCAAGTTGTATTTTTGAGGATTAATTTTATTATTGAACAACAACCATGTTCTCAATGAACCCAAAAAACTAATTAATATCAAAGCTGAATATTTTTGGAAGTAGTTTTTAGTTTGTTTTTAGTTTTAGCTATTTTAGGGGGATATCTGTGTGTGCAGGTGACTATTACTGTGCATAATTATTAGGCAACTTAACAAAAAAAAAATATATACCCATTTCAATTATTTATTTTTACCAGTGAAACCAATATAACATCTCAACATTCACAAATATACATTTCTGACATTCAAAAACAAAACAAAAACAAATCAGTGACCAATATAGCCACCTTTCTTTGCAAGGACACTCAAAAGCCTGCCATCCATGGATTCTGTCAGTGTTTTGATCTGTTCACCATCAACATTGCGTGCAACAGCAACCACAGCCTCCCAGACACTGTTCAGAGAGGTGTACTGTTTTCCCTCCTTGTAAATCTCACATTTGATGGACCACAGGTTCTCAATGGGGTTCAGATCAGGTGAACAAGGAGGCCATGTCATTAGTTATTCTTCTTTTATACCCTTTCTTGCCAGCCACGCTGTGGAGTACTTGGACGCGTGTGATGGAGCATTGTCCTGCATGAAAATCATGTTTTTCTTGAAGGATGCAGACTTCTTCCTGTACCACTGCTTGAAGAAGGTGTCTTCCAGAAACTGGCAGTAGGACTGGGAGTTGAGCTTGACTCCATCCTCAACCCGAAAAGGCCCCACAAGCTCATCTTTGATGATGCCAGCCCAAACCAGTACTCCACCTCCACCTTGCTGGCGTCTGAGTCGGACTGGAGCTCTCTGCCCTTTACCAATCCAGCCACGGGCCCATCCATCTGGCCCATCAAGACTCACTCTCATTTCATCAGTCCATAAAACCTTAGAAAAATCAGTCTTGAGATATTTCTTGGCCCAGTCTTGATGTTTCAGCTTGTGTGTCTTGTACAGTGGTGGTCGTCTTTCAGCCTTTCTTACCTTGGCCATGTCTCTGAGTATTGCACACCTTGTGCTTTTGGGCACTCCAGTGATGTTGCAGCTCTGAAATATGGCCAAACTGGTGGCAAGTGGCATCTTGGCAGCTGCACGCTTGACTTTTCTCAGTTCATGGGCAGATATTTTGCGCCTTGGTTTTTCCATACGCTTCTTGCGACCCTGTTGACTATTTTGAATGAAACGCTTGATTGTTCGATGATCACGCTTCAGAAGCTTTGCAATTTTAAGAGTGCTGCATCCCTCTGCAAGATATCTCACTATTTTTGACTTTTCTGAGCCTGTCAAGTCCTTCTTTTGACCCATTTTGCCAAAGGAAAGGAAGTTGACTAATAATTATGCACACCTGATATAGGGTGTTGATGTCATTAGACCACACACCTTCTCATTACAGATATGCACATCACCTAATATGCTTAATTGGTAGTAGGCTTTCGAGCCTATACAGCTTGGAGTAAGACAACATGCATAAAGAGGATGATATGGTCAAAATACTAATTTGCCTAATAATTATGCACTCCCTGTATATAAGCCCTTTTACAATAAGGAACCATCTGTAATTATCTTTGTTTCTTTCCACAGTATCTGTTTTGATAATATAATCAATATCCCCTTTGCTTTTGATGTCTGTGCTCCACTGTGATATACCATCGGGAATCGATAATTGCCCAGTCTTGTTTTTTTGTTTTTTTTAATTTGTCTCCTGGAGAAAAATAATGTGAGATTTCAGTCTCCACAGTTCTGCCAGCAACATGTTGCGTTTCATCGGAGAGTTCAGTCCCTTCACATTATAGGATGTAAAAGTTATCTTAGTCATCTTGATGTTTTACCTTTTTAAATTTATAAAATTGGTCTCTTTGTACGTTCTATCACTGGACCCCACTCCTTCACCAATTCAGTTCACCAATGGAGTTTTACGGCATCCCACTTACTGCACCCTCATTCATAAATACTATTTTCCCTTTCCTATTACTAATACTATTCCGAATACCGTCCTAGTATATCTCCCCCCTATCTTTATATATCCCCCCCCCCCACACTTTCAATCACACAGATGTTATGCGATATTAATTTACCATATTTTAATATAATATTCATCTCTTTAGAGTCCACCCTCTATAATAGATGTCTATATATTATATTATTCATACCCAAAGTATTCCACTTATAATATTCCCAAAGTTTTGCAGAAATACACACGATCAACATAGCAAAAAAAAAGAGAGAGATGCACATGAACCTTCAGAAATAAATTTATATTCTACCATTAATCCCATATCATATATTCCCCTCACTTTAATGCGACTGATCAATATCTTACTTTGTTCCCCACTCAACTTTCCCTTGTAACTAATAATGAACCCCTTGTTTACCCTCCCCCACCCCCTCTACCTCCATAATGTATTGTATATACAAAATAAATCTTGTATATTATTTTTTCTTATTTTTTTCCCTTCTTTCTCCTACTTCTCCTTCCTTCTTAAACTACTCCATGTCCGTGGAAAATAGTCCTTATGGTATACCAGTCCCTCATATTTGATTGCCTATTATATCCTTAATCCTAATCTTCATTATTCATATGTACAATTGTAGTGTGTGGGGTGGGGTCCATCCAGGTTGGTAATCATAACTAGTTAGGGATCTTGATAGCCTGTCCCCCCCAGAAATTTGAACAGCTCCGGGAGTTGATCTGGGTCCCGCAAGTTGAAGCCCCCCCCCCCCTTTTTTCACCAGTACTGCCTATGAGTGCCCCATCTATATGTATCCCCATTAGCTAATATATGGTCCAGGAGAGGTTTTGGCATGTGCCTAAATTTTTGTTTGTCTGCATAGATCCGAAAATATTTGTATTTCCCCTCCATGTTCCAGAGTTCCCGCCTGCCATGCTACTCTAAGAATGTCCTCTTTAATCCTATAAAAATGGATCCTACAGAGTACATCTCTTGGGCTAGTCTGGTTATGGTTCACTGTGATAGGTACCTTGGGTACTCAATCTAATTTGATCATTTTTTAATAAGTGGTTTAAAATTTTCACCAAAGAGTCTCTTAATGCCTGGCCCTCCATATTTTTCAGGAACCCTTTGATCCTAATATTATTCCTCCTACTCCTGTTCTCAGTTTTCTCAGATTGTAACTGTAACTGTAACATAGTTAATTGTCGGTTTTGTATGTGAACTTTTTTCCTCCAGCACCTCCAAACGAGGGTCTATTGTACTTTGCCTGGTCTCCCAGTTCCCCGCTCTACCATCCAGCTCGGCCACTTTTGTGCGTATCTCATCTATCTCCACTTTTAAAGCCCCTGTTACACTGAGCATCAGAGTCTGCATATCATCATTGGTAGGCAGTGCCTGTATAAGCTGGAATAACCGTCTAATATCATGTTCTCCCCCCTGTTCCCACACCAGAGTGTCATGTGTGACAGTCTTTCATACCTGGGCTTTAACCACTGATATGCTGTGCATCTCCGCTGCTTGGTTCCTGCATAGCAGTTATAGTTCCCGCTTTAGCTGCACTTTGTTTGCTCGTTCCTGGCAACTTTATGTGATATGGAAGTGGAGGTGGCTGTGGCTGGTGCAGATAGCTCTAGCGGGGTTTCCCGTAGCAGAGCACCTATGTGTCTGCTTTCTTCGTCCTGTGTGCAGTCCTGCATTCCCATCCTGTAATGTGTAGGATACATGTGGGCTGGAGTGTGTAGCGCTCTGGTTCTCTTCCCCCGCCTTAGCATGAGCGATTTAAGGATCCCGCGGCTGTGGGGGCTCTAGATGGTGTCTGGGAATCTGACAGTCTCCTGGAGGGTGCATTCATGGGTGCCTAGCTCTCTCCATGCGCCATCTCACTCCATCACACCATCACTACTCCCCCCCCCCCCTGAAAATGTTAGTCTCCAGCGCAGCTCGGCCTTAAGTTTATCTGAGAGTCAGCTTTGTACACAATTCCCTTGCTGCATAGAACCTCAGTCTATGTGGTGGTGTTACGCCGTCTGATCTGGCTAAAGTGTTGGTCTGCAGACCAATCTTCCAAGAAGGCCCTGATGGATTTGCCCTTTAAGGGCGACAGACTTTTTGAAGCACGCTGCTCCAACAATCCAGAAAGGGTAAGGAGCCCACACCATAGGCAAGGGCCCTCCTTCACCGCACACAAGCAGTTTTTCTGTCCACCCAGCGCGGCAGGTAAACGATCCCAGGTCGGTAAAGCACCTGCTGGGGGACAGAAGCGTCCCTGGTTTTGCAAGCCCAACAAACCTGCGGACAAATTTCCGTCCACATGAAGGTCTGCCCCTGCCTGTCTCTCGGGTGTGGGGACGGCTTTGCAAATTAACTTCTCGGTGGACATTGCTGCTCTCCGACCGGTGGGTTTGCAAAGTAATTTTCTCAGGGTACAAACTAGAGTTTCTCTTGCCCACCAAACAGATTTTCCCCTCCCAACCTCCAGCTTCATCCAGCTCGTCGGGTAGCCCTGTTAGGGTTGGTTCAAGATCTGCTGGTACGCAGGGTAATCATTCCTGTCTCAGTACAGGACTGGTTTCGGGGGTTTTACTTAAATCTGTTCATAGTACCCAAGAAGGATGGGGTACGTCCAATCCTCGACATCAAGGCTCTCAATTGCTTTGTGAAAGTACAAAGATTCCGGTTTGCTTTGTTGTCACTGCTCTTCATCCGGGGGTCTTTCTGGTGTCCTTGGACATCAAGGACGCATACTTGCATGTCCCCATATGCAGCAGGCATCAGAGGTTCCTGCGCTTTGCGGTCGGGGAGGACCACTATCAATTTGTGGCTCTCCCTTTCGTTCTGGCATCGACACCAAGGGTGTTCACCAAGGTGCTCGCCCCGATTCTGGCCCTGCTAAGACAGCGTGGCATCACTATCGTGGGCTACTTGGACGATCTTCTTCTGAGGGCCACTTCAAACTCAGAATTAGTGGAGAGCGTGTCTTTAACCTGTCAGACCCTCCAAGACTTTGGTTGGGTGCTGAACATTCAGAAGTCAGTATTGGGGCCGACTCAGCGCCTAGTATATTTGGGGTTGGTTCTGGATTCTTCAGAGGCAAAAGTTTTTCTCTCCGTGAAAAAGTTGCAGACCCTTTGGGCTGTGGTGCGCCAGTTGATATCCCAAAGATGGTCGTCACTCCGCTTTTGCATGCAAGTCCTGGGTCTCATGGGAGCCTCCTTCGAGGCGGTTCCATATGCTCAATCTCATGCTCAAGTGTTGCAAAATGAAATTATGTCCAGATGGGACAAGTGCCCATCATCCCTGGATTGTCAGATCAGGGTGAGCCACCTAGTCAGTAAATCCCTGGTTTGGTGGCTGACATCACCGGCACTTTTGTCCGTGAAGTCGTTTCTTCCTTTTCACTGGATGGTGATCACGACAGACACCAGCCTTACCGGTTGGGGGGGGGGGAGTCTGGGGTGTTCAGTCGGCCCAAGGTCGATGGACTCCGGAGGAATCCCGCCTTTTGATCAATGTCCTGGAACTTTGGGGGATCCGGCTTTGTCTCCTCAGGTGGTCTGAGGTTACAGGGGTGCCCAGTCAGGATCCAGTCGGACAATGCCACGGCGGTGGCATATGTCAACCATCAAGGAGGAACAAGAAGCTCAGCTGCAGCATCAGAGGTCACTTGCATCCTGAGGTGGGCAGAACGGAGTGTACCGGCCCTGTCAGCCGTGTACATTCTGGGCGTGGAAAACTGGCAGGCTGACTGAAAAGTCGCCAGATGCTGGACCAAGGAGAATGATCTCTACACCCTAATGTGTTTTAGCTCCTTTGCCAAAAGTGGGGTGAGCCAGACATAGATCTCCTGGCTTCTCGACTCAATCGGAAGGTATTGAGGTTTGTGGCCAAGTCAAGAGACCGATGGGCAGACGCAACAGATGCATTGGTGGCACCGCGGAGTCCGTATCGGCTAATCCCCTGAAGCTCCTTCCTCATCTGCTTCACAGAGTAGAGGCAGATGGGATTCCAATGATTCTAATTGCTTGGGATTGGCCTTGGCATCCTTGGTATGCCGACCTAGTGCGTCTAGTAGCAGATGTCCCTTGGCGTCTACCACTATGAGAGGACCTGCTGTCGCAAGGTCCCATACTTCATCCTGCTTAACAGTCGCTAGATTTAACGGCATGGCTATTGAAATCCAGGTACTAAGAGACCGAGGCCTGTCGGATTCAGTGACTTCTGCCAGAAGGAGGGCTCAGAAGTTATTCTCTATGAAGATTTACCATTGCAATTCAAAAGGCCTACATATCCATGTGTGAGGAAATGGGGTGGCATTCATGTACTTATTTGGTCTCTAAAATCCTGCTGTTCTTGCAGCGTGGGGTGGACCAAAAGCTTGCCTTGAGCATGATTAAGGGACAGATTTCTGCCCTGACGGCCTTCTTTCAATGACCCTTGGCGGCTCACTCTCTATTGAGCATGTTTGTGCAGGGGGTCCGTCATGTGGCCCCTCCGGTCTGGCCTCCACTACTTCCGTGGGACTTGAATCTTGTCCTCTCGGTGCTTCAAAACCCACCGTTTGAAAACATTAGGGTGATTTCCCTTGTTGACACTTTCTCAGTGTTTTTTTTTGGTGGCCGTCAGTTAGGTTTCTGAGCTGGCAGCCTTGTCGTGCAAGGCTCCCTATCTGGTCTTCCACAAGGATAAGGTGGTGCTGCGTCCGCAGCCTTCCTTTCTTCCTAAGTTTGTTTTGGCTTTTCATCTCAATGAGGACATTGTACTTCCATCCTTTGTGTCCTTGTCCGTTGCGTCCTAAGGAGGCAGCATTGCATTCCTTGGTCGTTGTCCGAACACTGAGAGTATACTTATCTGCTATTGCTCCGTTCCGGAGGTCAGACTCGCTGTCTGTTTCGGTGGCTGGTCCTAAGAAGGGCCTGGCGGTCTCGTCGGCCACCATCTCTAGGTGCATCAGACAGATCGTGATTCAGGCTTATGCCATTAATGGGCGGGAGCCTCCCTTTCCTGTTACGGCACATTCGACCAGAGCAATAGTGTGCCTCTTGGGCTTTCCGACATCAATCGTCTGTCTCCCAGGTGTGTAAGGCGGCAACCTGGTCGTACGTTCACTAAATTTCACATGGTTGATGTGTGTGCATCTTCGGATACTTCCTTTGGCCGCAAAGTTTTGCAGGCGGCTGTTTAAGTTTGCAACTCCTCAGTTGAAGAGCTCTGTTTTGTTTTGGGGGGAAGTTTGTTTAATGCTGTTCCCACCCCTCATTTTTTTTTACACTGCTTTGGGATGTCCCACTTTGTCAAGATTGCTGCTGTGTCTGTCCATGAACGGAAAATAAAATTGGATTTTTGTACTCCGTAAAATCATTTTCTCTGAGTTCATGGACAGACACAGCACCCGCCCCTCCTTTTTATGTTTGTACTGCTTTTTGACAAACTGAGCTGCAAGATGCAGGGAGAGGGGTTGTACCCAGAGGGACCGCCCCCTGGGCGGTACTGTATAATGTTTGATGTGTTTAACACTTTCTAACAAGTTTTCTGCCTAATCACTCCTAAATTAAGGCCAACACCCACTGTGTCTAGATTGCTGCGGTGTCCATCCATGAACTCCGAGAAAAGGATTTTATGGTGAGTACAAATATCCTATTTTCTCCAGTCAAATTATCAGTCTGCTGTAGGAAGGAGGAAGTATTTTCCCCAAAAAAATTCTCCACCAGCAATCAGACTGCACTATTGTGACTTGGTAGCAATTTACAATGTGAAAGGCTGATCTGAGTCACACTTTGTGATTTTAGCTGTCTACTGCCTAGGCTGTAGGATTTACATGATTGTGTTTCTTGGCTTTGCATGCATTAAATGGTCTTGTGGTAAACCCAAGGAAGCTTAGACACCTGCAGTGTATTTTTGTGCTTTCACTAAACAAAAAAATAAATACAAAGGCCCAGATTCACAGAGAGCAAAGCGCACATTACACCGCCGTAGAGCACACACCGTACGCCACGCCAACGTAGCGTGGAGAGGCAAGCATTGCATTCAGCAATAATTGCTCCCAACGCTATGCCAGCGTGGCATGGGTTTCGAAGGCGCACACCGGTGTTGGTGGAAGTGGGCATGACCCCATGCAAATGATGGGCCGAGCGCCAGACATCACGAACTAAGCATGCGCCGTGACGTGGACGCATGCACAGCACCCCCCTGCGCCTGCTCACAACCACGCCGGCACAACTGCCTAAGCTACGCCAGATCATCGCGTACGCAATGAACATTAACATACGTCCAGCCAGATACACTTCCAACACACAATATGCCAGCTTGTGTTCCCTGGTGCAGACCTGTGCATGTCTGTTGCCGTGTTGCACCTCATTTATGGGGAATAACTTTACGACGGACGTACAACTTGCGCGCATCTCGCGTAGCATGTGCTGGGCACACGCACGTTCGTGAATCGGCGTATTATCCTCATTTCCCTCATTTCTCTCATTTCCCTCATTTCTCTCATTTCCCTCATTTCTCTCATTTCCCTCATTTGCCTCATTTGCCTCATTTGCCTCATTTGCCTCATTTGCCTCATTTGCCTCATTTGCCTCATTTCCATGTTTGAATGGCTAATCAATGGGAGCAGCACCATGCAGCCCATATGTGCGCCCACCCTACGCCGGCGTGTGCAAGCTAAGTCAGTGGGGTGTAGCCTGTTTTTAGGCGCATGTTGGTTCGTGGGTCTGCCGCACACATACGCCGGCGCACATTGGCACTTACGCCGGCGTAACATGTTATACGTCGGGATAAGTGCTTTGTGAATCTGGGCAAAAATGTACAAAGATCCCAGGCTTACTCTACAAGCGGTTGCAGGAAATTAGGCGAAAAGTGTCAAGTGAAGTTAGTTGTGGCACAGACCTTCCTTGGTGTCATTAGAGTCCTAACTTCTTTCTCTGTTGTTGACTTTTTATTTAGAAAGCATAGATAACCAATCCTATATGGGTGTGTCCTTTAACTATTACACTGATGTAACTATTCTTCAATTCAACCTCTAGATGGCACTGTTGCATTATGCCATAGGTTGTATATGTCAAAAAGTATGTTTGACCACGGTTACAGAATAGACGGCTCTAAAACGGTCAACTGAAATACACCAATAGTATCCAGTGTTACCATTGTATTAGGCAACAGCTTGTGTAAAAAAAACAAAAAAAAATGGTTTGAGAAGTATACACTCAAAGATGCATGATGACTATTCCAAGGCAAACCAGCAAACCTTTTCTTCTATGTACATTGACTTGAAAAGTATTCATACCCCTTAACATTTTCCACATTTTGTCATGTTACAACCAAAAACATGTATTGTATTGGGATTTTGTGTGATAGACCAATACAAAGTGGCACATAATTAAGTGGAAGGAAAATGATAAATAGATTTCCACAGTTTTTTTTTACAAATAAATATTTGAAAATTGTGGCGTGCATTTGTATTTAGCCCCTCTGAGTCAATACTTTGTAGAACCACCATGTGCTGCAATTACAGCTGCAAGTCTGTGGGTATGTCTCTACTACCAGCTTTGCACATCTAGAGTGTTTTTTTTTGTTTTCATTTTTTTGCCCATTCTTCTTTACAAATTAGCTCAAGCTCTGTCCGATTGAATGGTGAGTGTCTGAGAACAGCAATTTTCAAGTGTGTGTATGTATGTATGTACCGTATTTGAATAAAGTGATTGATGAGCGCAAAATAGTGGTATAATAAAATAAAATAGCAGTGAAACGTCCAATTAGAGAAAATAACACTAAAAAAATATGATCTCCAAAGTGATGCAAAAAGTATAACGAATAGTGCCAAGTGGGCACAATGGATCTACAAAATCCAATGTGTGAATGATACTAATAATGAAAAAATAATAAAAAAATTTGTAAAAAACCAATTGTGACAACAGTTCATATGTGACAGTTCATGAATCACAGGGGTGAATGACAATTCCAAACGGTGACTGTGTATCCAAGCAGAGTGATGAAAGGATCCACATAAGCAGCTGAGCTCACAATGTGCTTACCTCACACACATGCAATGACAGCATGGTATCTCCACAGATGAAATCTGACACGAGAAACGAATCCTCCTCACCTCTCCTATAGTAACACCGACTGGAGGTCTGTGGATGGTAGAGACGGCGTCCTTCTGGTTATGTCTGCAACTCCGGACTTCACCAAAATGGAGGCTCCGTGTGCAAGTGCACTCCTCTGCTGCCAGTTCCAGCAATGTCTCCTCTCTACTTCCTCCCGAGAGGAGACATTGCTGGAACTGGCAGCAGAGGAGTGCACTTGCACACGGAGCCTCCATTTTGGTGAAGTCCGGAGTTGCAGACATAACCAGAAGGACGCCGTCTCTACCATCCACAGACCTCCAGTCGGTGTTACTATAGGAGAGGTGAGGAGGATTCGTTTCTCGTGTCAGATTTCATCTGTGGAGATACCATGCTGTCATTGCATGTGTGTGAGGTAAGCACATTGTGAGCTCAGCTGCTTATGTGGATCCTTTCATCACTCTGCTTGGATACACAGTCACCGTTTGGAATTGTCATTCACTCCTGTGATTCATGAACTGTCACATATGAACGGTTGTCACAATTGGTTTTTTACAATTTTTTTTATTATTTTTTCATTATTAGTATCATTCACACATTGGATTTTGTAGATCCATTGTGCCCACTTGGCACTATTCGTTATACTTTTTGCATCACTTTGGAGATCATATTTTTTTAGTGTTATTTTCTCTAATTGGACGTTTCACTGCTATTTTATTTTATTATACCACTATTTTGCGCTCATCAATCACTTTATTCATATTATTCATTTGTTGTTATTGCAATTTTAGATTTGAGCAGCATTAAGTTTATTGTATCATTCTTAGTACTTCATTTTCCACCCTGCACATTTGGGCACTGCTAGCGCTTTAGTTTCCCCTTTCATATTTATGTACCGTATTTATCGGGGTATAGCGCGCACCCCTAAAGTTGCCCCAATTCCTGTGGAAAAAAGATTTTTTGTACTTTTGGTGCCTTGCGCAGCGTCCATCGGCGGCCTCGTCGGGTCCGGTGTCCGTCTGCGGCTTCGGGTCTCCTCTTCGTCGGGTCCGGCGTCCTTGTGCGGCGTCCTCGCGTCCTCACCGCTCGTTTCCCGCGCTGACATATACCGAGCGCAGTACACTCGTGTATCGTCGGGCAGGCTCGGCAACTCTCTCGCTGACGTCCTGTACGTCCAGAACGTCAGCGCGAGAGGAGCCGAGACTGGCCGACGATACAGGAGTGTACTGCGCTCGGTATATGTCGGCGCAGTATTCAAACTCGGCGCGGGTATCGGCGTATACCTCGCACCCACAATTTTGCCCTGATTTTCAGGGCAAAAAAGTGTGCGGTATACGCCGATAAATACGGTACCTCAATCCAATGGGTGCAGTTTGCTCGCATCCAGGGTAAGTCTCACTGTCCGGTGACATCAAGAATTTTGAACAATCAAAAAAATTTAAGATTAATCGAGGAATTGTATATATATATTTTTTTTTTTTTTACCAATAATATGTAGAATACATATTGGCCTAAACTGAGGGGGAAAAAAATATATATATATATATATATATATATATATATATATATATATATATATATATATATATATATATATATATATATATATATATATATATATATATATATATATAGGGGCTATTTATTGTAACCCAAATTAAAATAAATTGTTTTTCTTTTTTCAAAATTGTTTTTCTTTTTTCAAAATTTACGCTCTTTTTTTGTTTATATCACAAAAAATAAAACCCGCAAAGGTGATCAAATACCACCAAAATAAATCTCTGTGTGGGGAAAAATAGGATGTCAATTTTGTTTGGGTACCATGTCGCATGACTGTACAATTGTCAGTTAAAGCGACACGGTGCAGAATCGCAAAAAGATCTCTGGTCAGGAAGGTGGTAAATTGTTTTGTGGCTGAAGTGGTTAAGAGTGGGTAAACCACTCAAAGAATGTGAAAACATAAAGAAAAAGGTGTGGCCCTAGCTCATATGATGGAAAGCCTTAATCATTCAGCATACATGTCAAATCCATACAAAAACATAACATCCATCATTGATTCATAAACACATGTGTATAAAAATAGTCCAACAGATTCCTCAGTATCTTCACAAAAAAAAGTCCAATCACTGTCATCCAAAGAAAAGTACAGGAACAAATAAGATAGTGCTCCACCACAAATTGTGCAAAATAAATTCAACCTCACCAGAACTTTAAAGTAAATAAGACGTGTAACAATATTGTGTTTCTTTCAACCAGCATTGTTATTACTATTATTATTATTATTATTATTATTATTATAATACAGGTTTTATATAGCACCAACAGTTTGTACAGCGCTTTACAACATAGGGTACAGTTATAATACAATTCAATACATGAGGGATCAGAGGGCCCTGCTTGTTAGAGCTTACAATATAGAAGATAAATGGAAACAATGACTCTAAGCCACAACGTGTCTCTTTGGCAAGATTTGAACATAGAAGCTTGGGTGAAACATATGGAGAATCATAGCGCAATATGTTTATTGCAGATAGACAAAAGCATGTAAATAAAACAATACTAACTTACATTTGAAAGTGCTATAAGTCCGCACCAACATGTACAGCTTGGGGTAGGTGTGCTTGCCGTTCCGACAAGCCGTAGCGTGTGTTCCAAAGCACAGGGGATGAAAATCAAAGAAACCACAAATCTAGTGTGGTATGTTATAAACTTTCAATCTCATATATGTCCGTCTTTTATCATTCTGAAAATGTTCTACACTTCTTCTTATGTCACTAGTAGTTCTACAGGAGATACACCTACCACATATGGTCTCTTTGGAGGGTCTCAACCATTCTTGGCTATTCTGTTTCTTATTCCGGGGGTCCTCTTATAAATTAATATAGTTATATATATATATATATATATATATATACATATATATATATATATATATATATATATATATATATATATATATATATATACATATACATATATATATATATATATATATATATATATATATTATAGTTTATTTGGGGAGTACTCTTTTCAACACATTGTGTCCTGTTATAAATGCCATCTCCATAGATTTAATATTTTTTTTGTTTTAAAAAACATTAATTTGTCCATCTTGCCAACCTCTTCTCTTTATAAAAAAAAAAAAAAAAATATGAAAAGGGCTATCTATAAGTTTTTCTGATCGTAAATAATACATGTTTTCATTACAGTTTCTTATTACTCTTATGAGCTGTCCTTTAGGAATGGCTCTAATATACTTTGGCTGGTGGCAACTCCTAGTGGCCATTTTTATCAACACCCTTAACAACTGTGCCATAGCCAAATGATGGCTACAGCACAGCTCTAGAACGCTGGGAGGGCGTACATAGACGTCCTCCCAGAATCGCACTCCTGCGTGCCCACTGGGGCACACACAGGAGTATCCGTGACCGCCGGGACGGATCCCGGTAAATGGCCGCTGACAGCAGGACGTTTTACCACATGATCACTCCGTCAAATGAATAAACAAGCCAGCATCATGTCCTGGTTCCTCTTACCAATTAGTACAGTGTAAGCAGAGAGGGGAGAGATTAGTTGCAGCAGCGCTGTGGGCTGGATATGTAGTGTCCACAGCGCTGCTCTGTGCCTATTGCAGCATCATCCATCCATCCATGCTCAGCTATCCCATTTCTAATCAGCAATACTCATCCATCCATTCTCTGCAATACTCAGCCATGCTCAGCCATGCCAACCACCCCCATCCATACTCTGCCATACTCGATCGTACCCAGCCATACTCATTCATGCTCAGTCATCCCATCCATACGCAGCCATTTCCATCCACGGCTCATCCATCCCCATTCATGCTCATCCATGCCACTATACTTTTGTTTATAATCTGTTTCACAACATTTTCTTCACAGGATGGGCACTGTACTTGCCATGTTGGCAGTTAAGGGTAAACACCTCCACCAGTTGGGGACAGTGCATGGCAGGGAGGGGGGTTTTATGGGTTTTGTTTGTTAGAGACAGAATGTTTTGTTATGTGTATATTTGTTCTATTTGGTACCGTAATAATTCTGCTATGTTGCTGATGTGCACTCTCCCTCGGAGATTATCTACATTATTGTGCGATTTTAGATTTTGGATCCTGGAGTTTCATATCCCACACATATTACCCCTTGGCCACACTCCTGGAATGTTTGTGGGGTCAGAGACCTGATTAAGAGGCTGGCTGTTTTTGCACTGCTCAAAAAGCAGAGAACTGATGTGGTGGCCCTGGTGGAGACTCATGCTGAAGGATCGGTCCAGAGAGCACTTAAGACGCCTGTGGTTGGGATGGGCTTACCATTCAGTCCATACTACACATTCCAGGGGGGTCTCGATTTTGATCGCCAAGACAACACACTTTGAGCTCCAGGATTCAGAGATTGACCCGTTGGGTAGATATGTTTTTCTAAAAGCCAAGCTGCATGGGGACACAATGTTGGTAGCTTTCTATATACCACCCCCGTTAGCTTTCTATATACCACCCCCGTTCCAATCAACTATCCTTACTGCTGGGTTTAATTGTATGGCTCTACACCCTGACGTACCTATGATATGGCTAGGCGACTTCAACAATGTGCTAGACCCGTCGCTTCACAGAATGATGGGGCCCTCCCCCTCGCCTCACCGCCCCATGAGATTTGCGAGACTCCTAGCTGACTTTAACCTTGTTGACCTCGTGGAGATTCAGGAATCCTACGTCCTACGTCCAGGGAGTATTGCTGTTTCTCTGCTTCCCATCACTCAATGTCCCGTATAGACCTCATACTCCTGTCTTAAGTCACTTCTTACTAGATTGACAGATGCAGGTTTCTCCCCTAGATCGCTCTCTGGTCATTGCCCGTACTGGGCTGAGCCATCTCGTCCCCATACCCGCCCGCCTCCCTCCTGAAAGTTAAATCCCTTCTGGCTGACCCTATTCCCAGAGGACGATGACCTTGCCAATGACTGGGAACAATATTTTGCGACTAACACTGACTCTGCTTCACCACACATGGTCTGGGATTTGTTTAAAAAACATGCACACATGATACTTGCAGCCCATATAAAAAACCTGAAAAGGACCTCTGCTGAGGCTCTGGACAAAGCTACAGAACTCCTTCTCACGACGGAAAGGTTTTTTTTTTGGAGGATCCCACAGCCGATAAGGCTGCCAATCTTAAGCTATGTAATTGGACAGTAGACCAGCGACATTGGGAGAAATCTAAGCGAAAACTCTTTTTTCATAGACACAAGTCATATGAACATGGAGAGAGGGCCGGGAGGTTGATGGCCTACAGGGTACACTGCGAGGAGAGACCCCTGGTGGTAATTTCACTCCGCTCTCCTAGCGATGTACTTGTGACGGAGCCTGCAAGGGTTGTGTCACTGTTCTGAGACTTATTTGCTAACTTGTATGCCACTGTGGCTCCAGGTGACGACTCCCTGATGGACTTTCCTTGCAGACTTGCCTATTCCTCAGCTAACCGAGGAACAGGTCAGCAACCTAGAGGCACCACTGACAGTGTAGGACATCCCCAGGACAATAGCGGAGCTCCCCAGGTCTAAGGCCCCGGGCTCCGACGGCCTGTCTGCGGCGTTCTGCTCTACCTATTTGGACGTATTGGTACCCAGGCTCCTTGCCTTATACGCCTCCATATTTGAAAGCTCCGAACTCCCAACCTCTATGCGGGAGGCCACCATAGTATTAATTCCCAAACCCGGCAAGGACCCCCACCTCCCGGAATCTTATCGCCCCATTTCATTGCTTCAGGTGGACGTCAAGATACTTGCAAAAGTGCTTGCTCTCCGCCTGAACACGGTAATCCTATCATTGATCAATGAGGACCAGGCCGGTTTTATGCCGGGCTGGAACACTTCTTTTAATCTGAGGAGATTGTTCATTAACTTGCAGATGACACACGACAACCAAGGGTCCAGGGTGATTGTAGCCTTGGATACCACCAAGGCATTCGATTTGGTTGAATGGAGGTACCTTTTTGACCTGTTTAGACAGGTTCGGTCTGGGCCCTAGATTCATAAAATGGGTACAGCTCCTCTACCAAAATCCAGTGGCCAGGGCTCTGGCCAATGGATGGCCCTCAGAACAGTTTCCCCTATCTAGGGGTATGAGACAGGGGTGCCCCCTGTCGCCACTGCTTTATGCACTGGCGGCAGAACCCCTCCCAATAGCTATACGGTCGCATCCAGAGATAAAGGGACTGCAGAGAGGAGGGGTGGTGGAAATGATCAGCACCTATGCAGACGATACCCTATTATACATAGATGACTCGGGTAAATCCTTGCCTATAGTGTTGGACTTAATAGAGCGTTTTGGTGCTTTTTCTGACCTCCGGATTAATTGGGACAAGTCCCAGATACTCCCCCTTGACCACTTCCCGCCACCTCATGACAGGGCACTACTGCCCCTTCAGAGGGTAGATGTCATTAAGTACCTGGGCATCCAGACCACCCGCGACCCTGCAGACTATGTCCCACTCGATATCACGCCACTATACAACATGCTAAAGCAAAAGACACAGGTATGGGCCCGCCTCCCATTGGGAGTAATGGGTCGCATTAATCTTGTGAAAATGGTCCTGTTGCCTAAGATATTGTACATGATATGGCACTCCCTGGTGTACCTGGTGCTCAGGCATTTAAAAATATTGTACACCTTCCTTAAACCGTTTATCTGGGGGAAAACTAGACAAAAACTCCCGTGGCATCAGTTGAAGAACCCGACATACCTGGCTGGAGTAGCGTTACCTGATTTCAGTGCCTACTATCTTGCTGCCCAGCTGTCACAGATCTTTCATATTGACAAGGTGGATAGGGACAGGTTTCTCAACTTTATATGCACACAATGGATGCGGCCGACATTGGATCCGCAGGGGGTGGATGATCACTGACAGATCGCCAGTCACTACTATACAATACAAAAAGGTGTGGGGTATGGCCTCAGACAGGTTGAACATTACAACACCACACGGCTATACCTCCCTATGGCATAACGCGACCCTGCATGAGTTTGACCTTATTCAGGATAGTGGGATGTGGAGCTCCAGGGGGATATTCTACTGGTCCCACATCACCCTTAACGGGAAACTGAAATCTTTTAATAGTCTCCAAACTGAATTTGATCTGCCGAATTCGATGTACTTTCGAGCTCCGACATGCTTTCCGCTCCCAGTTCCCCAGGACGATCTTTCTCTCACTGAAAACACCTTAATGGCGGCAATAAAGTACTGTAAGGGGTTAGCTCAATAGCGGGGTGTGTGACCCCTTGGATGGGTTCACTACACACTAAATTTATACAGACAGGCAGTCGAAGACGGTTGAAAACAAAGATGTTGGTTTATTCTTCCATCTTGCTTGAAACAAGTGCAAGCATCCAAACGGCATAAAAAAAAATCAAACATAAAATAAACCCTGGCCACTTGGGGCGTTTATCTTCACCACACAGGAATCTATCTATGGGGTCTGGCACAGCCTAGTGCTGGGCAGACACTGCTGGTCATACAGCAGAAAAACAATAGTATTTTGATTTTTATTACACAGAAAAATCAATCCTCTCCTCACCTTCTCAGAAGACTTTCAGTATGCTGCTCTCCTCACTCACAAAGCCTCAGGATGATGCAGCAATTCAGTGGTAATCCTCTGGACTACTTATAGAGGCCTTAATTGCCTCATTCTGAACAGCTGACATTTTTCAACGGCCTTTAGCCTTTTCTGGCTACTGTTGCAGCCAACGCCTAATAACAATTGGTGTATTGTCTAAACAAGGCAGAAATGTATGTCCCGTCTGACAACACCCACAGATTTAACTGACTTCCTGTCACAGTACCCTGATCCCAAGAAACTGAACTCTCAATTCCATACCATGCTGACACTCCCAAAGGCAACCACAATGGCATATGCACTGAAGTCCAGGTGGGAAGGGGAGGTGGGCACACTGGAGGATGATGAATGGAGCAATGCTCTTGACACCTGTAAATTAGTCTCCCCAAAACTGTCGTACCGACTGACACAAATCTTCATTACACACAGGGCGTACCTTACGCTGCTTAGAGTTTCTAGGTACAAGACTAACCACTCTGCCTCCTTCCCAATGTGCAGCCAAGTGGTGGGCACCTTTTACTATTTACTGTGGCAATGCCCCAAAATCCAGGCATTCTGGGAACAGGTTGTGTGGTTTCTGCACGACACAATGGGCTCTTCAATAACTTTGCAGCCAAAGCCGTGCCTTTTGGGTATTTTCCTGGTCCCGGACATTAACAAATTTACTAAAGTGTTCCTATATGAAACCAGGGTCTGGATGAGGCCTGATCCTCCAGAGTTCTCGCAATGGGTAGCGGAGGTTAATCGTGTGTTGCCCTATAAGAAACTGGTCTACTCCCATAGGGGATGCCCCTCAAAGTACAATAAGATACATTAAGATATGGGATAGGTGGCTCAGGGAAACTGCAACCTGTGCTTGATCAGGACTGATCATGGTCTGGCCTCCGAGTCTTCTTGGACCTCCTACGGTCTATACACCAAAAATGGGAATGTATGTCGCAATGCAACATGTACATTGTGACCATCTGTTCATGGTACCAACTACTAAGTTTTGAATTAATGCATGATTTAATGGAGGATGTTGTTTCATGTCTTTATTGAGACATACTGTTTGATATGCACATTGGGGTAGATTCAGGTAGGACTTGCGCCGACTTATCTCGATATGCGCCATGTAAGTCAAAATGTGCGCTGTCGTAACTATGCGCCGTACACTCAAAACGAAATACGCCTGAAATTAGGCTCCTTCCGACCGTCGTAACTTGTCTCCGCCGGCGTATTTTATGAGCATTTTTACGCTGGGCGCATCTTGCGCTCCCATTGTTTTCGTACGCCCAGCGCAAACTTGCTCCTCCTAAAAGCAGGCGCAACTTAGCAACAGAGGTTCACAGGTCAGCTGGAGGGCAGCTACGGCAGCACCGTTACGGACAAGCTGAGCACCCACACTTGCAGGACAACACATCTGTGTGCCAACATGCCAGGGGCAGCCATGGTCCTAGCAATACTACTGTGTGAACCGACTCGTAGGAGGGCACGGGAGAGGATATACCGAATGCGCATGAACATCTTTGGCATGGGTGATTCGGAGGTCTTTTGCATCTTCAGATTCACCCCTGATGCCATCTAGGAATTAGCCACAACCCTGCATGATGACATCACCAGCAAGACAGATCGTGCACATGCAGTGGAGCCACTGGTCAAGGTACTGGCAACACTCCATTTCCTTGCAAGTGGCTCGTTTCAGCGTACAAGTGGAGTAGTGGCTGGGATGTCACAATCCTCCATGAGCAGATGTGTGCACCAGTTTGTCCCCGCAATCCTCACACGCATGTCCCACCACTTCATCAAACCCACCCAGGAGGAACTGCGGGTGAAAGCAATGGCAGATTTCTATCAAATTGCAGGATTCCCACGCACCGTAGGGGCCCTTGATTGTACACATGTGGCACTACAGCCCCCCCCCCCCCCGTGACACAGAGCACATATACTGCAATCGGAAGCATTGGCATTCCATCAACATACAGGTGATAGCCGATGCCCAATGCCTCATATGGCACGTCTGTGCCAAACACCCAGGGTCCAGCCACGACCGCTTCATATACCGTCATCAAAGCCCCATCTCATCAGAATTTCAACAGAACGTGTACAGGGACAGCTGGCTGGTTGGTGAGTGACATGGGTGTCAGGCATGTCTGTCCCCCCCCCATGATGCAGACATCACGAGGGGCACATGCACGACTAACATCCGGCTGTCTTTTCCCTTCCAGGTGACACGACATATTTGTTACTATTTAAAAATGACAAAAACACTGTCAACCTATTTTCAGATCTTCTCCATATCACCAAGATGTCATCTATAATTCTTAAAAAAAAAAAAAAAAAAAGGCAGAAGATTGGAGGCAGTTTTGGACTTTTGGGTACAATACAAACTCACAAAAATATTTGGAAAAATATACATAATTTTATTAAAGGTTAACGATTCTGAAGGCAGAATCTTCAAAAATCGGCAATCTTCAACAAACAGTAAATTGGTCTTGCAGGATATGGAGGGGTGAACCAAGGGGCAACTGCCAGCCCAATGGATCATCCCATAACTGCAATATGTCCCAAAACATTGAAAATTATCTAAGAATGAAAAAAATGGTCCACATCCATAGTGTGTTACCAAAGATAGAAGTAATGAGCACAAACAACTCATCAACAGAGCTGACAACGGCAACTCAAGGCTGTAGAGGCTCCCAGGCGAGTGTGGGAATCAGAATAGGATAATAAGTGGTAAGAAAACTGTTGAAATAAAACGGTGTACATCAATAAATGCGGATAAAGTAGAAAAAATGGTATCCGTCGACCTCAGATTTATGCTGGAGATGTGAAAAAGCCAAGAGTACCATAGTCCATATTTGGTGGGAGTGTCCTTGTCTGAGACCCTTTTGGGATAAGATATGCAAATTGATCAAAGCCATTACAGATACCACGATCTCTTACACCTGTATGTTGCCTACACCATATCGCGGATTGCTCTATGCAGCATTACAAAAAATCATTGACGCGACATCTGCAGAATGCAGCGACAGTCTTGATTCCCAGGCACTGGAAATCGAAGGACATTCCTTCTATCCCGGAATGGTTTAGCTCCATAGGGAACATTTATCAAATGGAGGAAACAGTAGCCATTGCCAGAGAATCATCGAATAAATTCAATCAGATATGGTCACCTTGGGTGGCATTTAGGCATTCTGATCAGTACTCACAATTAGATTTGGGATAGATTGATGTTCTGGCTTTGATCTTTTCTCTTTCAAGCACCTTGACATGTTGAGATTCTAGATAGTTTATTTGTTACAGTGCTTTTTTGGTTGCATGTTTGTGCCTATATTAGAGATACTCTTTTATTTTTTATTTTTTATGTGCCTTTCTTAGAGGAATGTAGTCTTTTGTCCTTTTTTTTTTTTTTTCTTTCCTCCCTGTTTTTTCCCCTTCCCCCTTGTTATAGCTAGTATTGGGTAATATCCTAGATTGCGATGTTTCCCTCTGCTTTATTTTGATGTAAAAGTTGCTCACTTTTTGAGTATGTATTGATTTGTTCTGATTATGTGCTAATGTTTGGTACTCATATACAATTTCTGTATTTTGCATTCTGATTTATCTTTTTTCTTAATAAAAAAAAACTTTAATGAAAAAAATAAAATAAATGCGGCATACAACACCCATTCAAGTGATTGATTGCCAATGGGGTAAATCATAGGGTACAGAGTTCGCTCACTGTCACCCTAGGCCCCATATACATAGTAAATCTGATAAGCAAAATAATATAATGATACACCCCCACTAAGTTTCATCACATTTTTTAAACAGGGTGACAAAGCTTGAGAGGAGAGATGCTAACCTTACATGTGGAGCTTATGACTGGCACTTGGGTGTTAGAACTGGAGTTTCACCCAGGATTTTTTTTTTTTAGCTCAAAAATCATAAAACAAAAAAAATATATATACTCACCTGAAATACCTGTTGCTATGCGGAAGTCCGTAATCTGCCTCTTCCGTAGCCGCGGTCAGTCTTCTTCATCTTCTTCTAGTGAATGGGGCGTGCTGCTTTCTGGGAACTGTCGGCCTGAGACTCGCCCATGCGCAGTAGGAAACAGGCAGTGAAGCCGTAAGGCACCGATCGAGGGATCAGCATCGGGGGGGCCATCAGTGTGGGCAAGTAGGACAGGTAAGTGTCCTTATTAAAAGTCAGCACAGCTACACTGTTAATGCTGTATAAAAGAGGGCAATCACCATAATTGGCCATGGAGCATATGGACCAAACCACTAGAAAGTATATCACTGACTGGCCCACAGTGCACTCATCTTGTTCATATAGTCAATCATTTAAGCAAAAGGGAGCCAACCATCTAGGCAGAAAAGCTTCGGAGGTACTAGGTCAGCCACAGATTCAAATGGGTAAGGGAATGGTGCCAATATCATAGGTATATATCTAACCAAGCGGTTAAATCAGCCAAGGATTCCTAGGAAATAATAAGGTATAATCTATAGTAAATAGGGTATCAAGAGCAGCATGTACATGCCAGCCCCTACAGACAGATCAAAAATTATGCACACCAACCATAAAAACAGCTCCAGAGAGAACACTCTGCCACCATTGGCACCATCACTTGCAAACAAAGGTTAACAAGCTCCCATTATATGCACATCTGACTCTTATCCAGCATCTGACATCAGCACCGCACGCCAGCCGATGAAGTCACTGGACACGATCCCGGACCGCTCCTTGTTTTTGCATGTACATCTGGCCCATGAAGGTAACATGGTTGCTAGTTAAGATGACTTCTTGAGCAGCAACCACTTTACCTTCATGGACCAAATGTACTTGTGAATACAAGGAGTTGCGATGGGCACATGTTGTGCCCCATCATATGCTAACTTATACCTTGGAGGCTGGGATAGATGGATCTTTGCTGATGAGGAATTTGACCTTTGGCTAACTAAGGTACTTAATTGGTTTCACTACATTGATCATCTGGACGGGATCCAGGGATGAACCTCTGTCTTTTTGGAGGTTCTTAATGAATTCTCAATAAATTCAATTCCCAATTTTCATATACCTTTAGTCTAAAACAGATATTTTTTCTTGATCTCAATATTATGATTGATGATGATGGCAGTATAGTCACAGAGCTTCATCACAAGCCCAGCTCTGGCAATACAATATTGCATTCTTCTAGCCTGCACCTGGCTCCCCTTATCTGGAGTATACCTTATGCACAATGTTTTCATCTCCGGAAAAAAATATTCCTCGGACGAGGACTTTTTCAAACAATCTGGGTTATTGAGGGACCGGTTGCTGGCTAGAGGCTACTTGTTTGTTCATTCTTGTATCATTTTCAATGTTTTGAGACATATTGCAGTTATGAGATCCATTGGGATGGCAGTTGCACATTGGTTCACCTCTCCCTTTTCTGCAAGTCCAATGTATGAAGATTGCTTATACACATGCTTGATTTTTTTTATAGAACAATACTATACTCCTGAAGAAGCCGTCCACCCGCAAAACATGTAGAGTTCTTTTAAGCTGTAAACTAAATTAGTGCACAAACAACCATAAATAAGGTGCTATATATAGTACAACAACATAAGTGATATACTATATGGATAAACATGCGTGAGACTGTCACACTATACCAAAAAATTTATATAAATAAATGGATGTTGTAAAACCTACATAAAATGTGCAATAAACAAAATACTAAAAGTGTAAACGGCGGTTAATTATCAACATAGGACATCAAAGGACAAAATCAATGCACTTTGCTCCTGTGATAAAAATATTACCGCTGATAGTGCCCCCTATGTGAAATTAATACCAGAAAAAATAGATATTAAATTTCAAAGTCCCATGAATAGCTAATAAATGTGCAAACAGCACTTAAAAAGTTCAATAATGGAACAGCAAACAATTTCGCAATTGAACAATGGATTCCAATGAGGGGAGGAGGGAGGGGTTTAATGCTGGTGGTGCTTCTTATACAAAATAAATAATTAAATATGCAGCTGTCTCTTCCACCCGACAAACATGTGCCACCATCACCAATGGCTAAACTGAACACTCACCAGACCCCAAATAGTAAAAGGCCACAAAATTGGTTTATTTTCTGACCGCCACGGGGGAATATCCTCCTTTTTCCTCTTGCAAGATTTTTTTATTGCCTCAAAAACAAGGGGCTCATCATAGTGTAGTATGTAAAAATAGTTATTTATTAAAATAATAAAAACAGTGCACTTACAAGAAAAGTGCCTCTGACCGGCACTGAGTATCTCTGGCAGTGTCGAGCGTTATAGCCGCTCACCAGCGTTTGTGTTGTTCCTCGAGAGGCGTGCGTACCTCGCTTCTGTTCCCCTGTGTTTCAACAGATGGTTTTGACGAGCGGTGCACTCCCCCTTCATGTGTATCCAGACAACTTCTACGCGTTTTGCAATACTTGCGTCATCAGGAAAGCTTAATTTACAGTATTTATACCCTGGAATAATGTCTGTAGTGCTAATTGTGTGTTCCCAAAATCCCAGAAGTTTTCCGGCCACCATCTTGGCTACTGGCGCCGGAAACTCCTAATCCGCCATTTTAGCTACTGGCACCCTTCAATATTCATCATTTAGATGTGCATTTGGATGCCATCTTAACTACTGGCACCGGAAATGCACATTCCGCCATGACAGCTCCTGGCTGCATTTATCACTCTGCAGCCAGTGCTGTAGGCCCCCCTCACTGTCCCCTATGTTTTATGTTAGATAGGTTAGATTAGGTTAGGTTAGATCTATTATGGGACCATCCGGGTTCACTATTCCGCTGGCTCCGCTTTACTTTTGGTAAACCACCGTTGCTTCCCCCCTCCCCGCCGGAGGTGCCCGCTCCGCCATCTTTACTGTGGTACCGGATATTTCCATATTGCCATTTTAGTTTCTGGGCCCCTTTCTATGGGTGCTTTTTATGTGATTCCTCGGCCGCCATCTTCACAACTGTCGCCAAAAATGCTTATTCAGCCATATGTACTGCTGGTTTCATCCCTCTATGGCCGTGAGCGTCTATAGTCGACTCTGCCAGGGCTACCTTACATCGAGATGCAAACAATTAAAATAGTTTTAAAATAAGATAAACATAGATATATTGCTTTGCCTTTTTGTTAAGTCCCATTAGACAGTCCTTTTATGTATAAATATTTCCAAAATGTGCCATCTCTGATACCTTTGCCATATATTCATATACTAGAGTTTTGCTAGTGTTTAGTACATATACCCATTGTCATTGACATTTCAGTTGATATTCAAATGGGAACAATTGTGTGTGTGATTATTATTATTATTATTATTAGGGGGACCCATGCCTTGGAAGGTAAGTAGTAAATATGGAAAAAATGTAAAAAAAAATATGAAAAAATATAAATGAATAAATATGTAAATACAAAAAAAAAAAAACGGAAGATGGGAGAAGACCCCCGGTGAGCGGAAGAAAACCCCCGGTGAGCGGAAGAAGAAGGCCCCCCTGGAGAGCGGAAGAAGGCCCCCCTGGAAAAAGAGCTAAAGAAGACAGGGGGGCCCCCAGGGCTGTCTAATAAATGACTCTAAAAACCCTGTGTTGTGTGTTTTTCTTTTACACTTTGCCTCCAGGTGAATGGGTAGGGGTACAATGTACCCCATATTCATTCACCTAGGGTGGGGGGCCGGTATCTGGGGGCCCCCTTATTAAAAAGGGTGCCCAGATTCCGATAAGCCCCCCACCCGCAGACCCCGACAACCAACGGCCAGGGTTGTCGGGAAGAGGCCCTGTCCTTAACATGGGGACAGGGTGCTCTGGGGTGGGGGGGCCCTGAGGGCATGCGTCCTGGTAGGGAGGGGTCTCCTTACAACCCATACCAGACCTAAGGGCCTGGTATGCTCCTGGGGGGGAACCCATGTCGGTTTTTTATTTAAAATTTAGCGTGGAGTTCTCCCTCTCAGGATTAATACCTAACACCGCAGCTAGAATTGGCGGGGATCCAAGTCGGATCCCCGTCGCTTCTATGACGCGCACGCTGGAATGTGCTTTGTCTATTCCAGCGAGTGCGAGATGTCGGCACCTTGTCGCCGAGAATCAGCGCGATGCTGTCGTGCTGGAAACACATTCTCGGCAACAGGTACAGTATGCAGACTTTGGACCCCAAAGGCAGACAACATGGATAAACAGCAACATAAATAACCTGAGTAGTCCCTCTAATTGGGATCACAATCTGGTCCCCGAATCACAGAAATCAGGAGCAGCAGCAGATGTCATACATGTCCCCAAGCTGTGGTACTCCAACAACAACCTCAGTTTTCTGGAAGATCAGCTTGAAGCCAGGGAATCACTTTCTGGTTTTCCTTGTAGCCTTCCTTCCACGGCTCCCTGCAGTGTTCCTTCCACGGCTCCCTCCATGCCCCCTTCCAGGCTGTGGCGCTGGTGGTGAGAATGTGGCAGGAGGAGAAGGATGGACCAGGTCACTGAGGTGTGTGGTCTCAGTCAGCTGGCCCCTTCTTCCCCTGTGAATCACAGAGGTGAATAGTTCTTCAGCCAGGGCCCGTTGTCCCTCCTCCATTCTCTGCAGTTGATCTGCCAGGTAGCAGCTGTAGTCCTCTACAGGGTTGAAGGGGGCCCTCATGATGGCAGCTGTGTCCCTGATAACCTGCAAAGACTTTATTTTGCTCTTATCTGGAGGGGAGGCACCTGTGATTGTGTGCTCCCACTGGGCCTGGGCACCTGCTGACTGCCACTTGGCCCAGCCTCCTCCTGTCTGCCACTCACCCCTTCCTCCTTCTGGCTGCTACATTCTGGAGCCTCCTCCTCTTGGCTGAGCTCTTCTTGTGTATAAAAAAGGGACATGGTTCAAAATTGAACAGACTCTCAATCTGACCCCTGCAGTTGGCATCCCTGTTACAATAATTTCTGGCCACACCATTTTTTGTTTAAATCTTTCATTCTGGTTAAAAAAACATCTTGTTAAACCAACAATAATTTGAGGCCAAGAAATATGGTGTAAACTATTATACCTGACTGAAGATGTTCAGATCCGGCTCTTCGATCTCAGCCTGCTCCTCGGCACCCTCTGCAGGGTTGGGGGGAATGGTGGAAGGAACGCTCAAGGGGACGGTGGAGGGAAGACTCAAAAGTGGTTCCCTGGCTTCTATTTGATCATCCAGAAAACTGAGGTGTTTGAAGTACCACAACTTGGGTACATGAACTTTGTCTGCTGCTGCTCCTGATCTCAGCGAAGTGCAGATCTATTTTATACTGCTTCTTATAAGCATTCCTCAGGTTATTTATTTTGCTGTTTATCATGGTGTAATCAGCCTCTGGGATCCATGTCTGCATATAAATGTCTAATTGTTCAATTGTTGCCCTTCTTACAACGCTGGTGTGATAATGGTTGTTCTTTATCTCCCAGAGGTTGCATAGTTCTCTATATTTGTCGATGAATCTCATCAGGATCTCAGGCTCACACAATTTATCCATATAACAATAGACATATAAACACTAAGTCAGTATAAATTGTCCTAATCTTATCACAATCTAGACCTTTAAACACACTGTGTACTGTTGCTACTAATGCTGCCCAGCTCTGCACCATTGTTGTGTAATGATGTTTTACCTGCAGACCCTGTGTTTACATCTAATAAATAAACAGCATTCATATGCAAAAGTAATGAGGGCATTCATGAAGGCACCATTCATGTATCTATCATGCCCCTCTGCAGTGATGAGATGATCCACTGTTTAATAACCTCTGTCCAAGAATCACAATCATTGCCTGATCTGTTGCACAGTAATCTAATCTGTTTTTGAGTCTCGCAGATATATATTGTATATGTCTCAGAGCAGATGAAGAGCAAAATTGCATGGGGGCCCCCAAGATTAATTTGTTCAAGGGTCCAATCCACATAAACCCAACATCTCTGCCTTGATATTATGACTCAAGTATATATAGGCCACTGCTGGCCCCAGTTTCATTTTTACCTTTGTTTCTGTCGTTCGGCACTTCCGCTTGTCCTTACTCCACGTACCCAACATAGTTACGTCATTCTCATTATATATCCAACGCATGCGTGAAACGCCGCCCTCTTCGCCCACCCATGACAGACTTTTTCCTTTATTCCACGCCTCTTCTCAGTGTGAAACGACAATATGATGGTGTCACATGTCCGTGGTATACCCCATACCGATGACGAAAGCCTGAGGCGGGAACGTCCTGATTCAGGCCCAGACGATACAAGGCACGAATATGTCACTTGAAGAGATGGTGGACATACTGCGGAGGAAAGATTAAGATGGCGATCATGGGCCATATCACACCCCTAATCTGGGGAAGGCCCAAATAATGGACAAAGTGGAGAGGAGTCTTTACCATACATTTGGGGTCAGGAGATCCAAGGAGCAGCTCAGTAAAAGGTGGTTTGACCTGAAATTGCGGGAGCCGGAGCAGTATAGGAAGATCAAGAAAATTATTGACACAAGTACGTATTTTTCATGTGTTTATTGCAAATTTGTTTATTAGATTCTTGCATGTTTTGCTCCATGTGCTTGGTTGGCCTGGTTGTAATTTTGAACATGGCAACTTTCAGGTTAGTGGCCAAAGTGTATTATGTTTACGTTCGTAGTAAACCTTGTTCCTCAAAAATCTGAGGTTTTCCACATGTCCATGCCTATTTGGCGTAAAACAATGTTTATAAACATTGTGGCAAGTTGATGTGTTTGTTCGAACTTACTAGAATGTGAAATGCAAAACTGATTAATTCAGTGTAAAGGAGAGGATACTAATCAGCTGGTTACACATCTGTACTCAGGGGCACCTGTGTGTCCCACCAAAACAACCTTTTTAGGGTCTCACACAGAGGATACTTTGGGGTGCCTCCATGTGTGTCACTTTGTCAAAAAGCGTCCGTATTGCAGCTTTGGAAAACTACTGAAAAAATGTGATGATTTTAGGAATGATCCAAAAGAGACAATTGCACCCCACTTCCAAGCAATGTTTTATATTTCTGCCCTCCAATATCTGTGTGCTGAGTATACCTTTTGTTTCATTTTATTAGGGGATATAAGACTGGGAGGACACCATTTGGAGGAGGCTAGGAAGCACACACATGCTAAACACCAACAACCTCAGCATATGGAGGAAGTAGATGTGGAAGGAGGAGGTGTAGAAGGAGGAGGTGTGGAAGGAGAAGGTGTGGAGATTATCAGCACAACAGGTCTGTGTCTGTCACCACAGCTTCAGGTAAAGAGATGTAGGCCTGCATATTTCTATTTTTTTTTTTTTTTTTTTACATTTTAGGGGATGAACATGTTGGTGTCACAGCAACTTCTACTACTCTTTTCTCAAGTGCTAGTGCAAAAATTGTGATACAAGAAATAATGGAATGCAGTAGTGAAATGGATATTATGAGGAATAGGATGAATGTCATTGAACACAAATATAAAAACATCATTGACATGTTGGGGCGAATAGTAGACTGACCCCCCCCCCACCATTTTTATATGTTGTGTTCTGCTCCCACATTTGCATTGGATAATCCACAAGCCACAATTTAAAGATGCACACAGTGTGTCAACATGTGCCATCTGCCATCACAGGATATCTGTCTGTGCTTTGTGGGTGCAGCCCCTTCCTCATTACTCAAGTAGGTGAGAGGAAGGCTTTGCACCCCCAAAACACATCCATTGATCCCCCATGATGGCAGATAGCACATGTTGGCATGGGATCAGGATCGAAATCCCAATTTTGCCACACAAACTGGGAGCATCTTTAAATTTTGGCTTGTTTAGGGGTGACATCGCCACATCTCATGTGTTTCTAAGGTTGAACTTTGTAAGTTCCATTGTTTGTAGATATTTACTTGTTTAAACCATGCCTGTTTTTTGGTAAAAAAATAAATAAAAATATTTTTCTTCCAGAAAATTTTAAAAACACCCAAGTTGTGCATAGAATAAACCCCCCCCCAAAAAAATAATAATGTGTGGCTTATTTCTATGCGCAATACCAGTTTGTACATTTAAAAGTGAGTGATTACTGTGACAATTGTGGTTATTTACTAAAACAGATAAATCCATTTGGCACTACAAGTGCACTAGGAGAACCAGGGAGACAGATAAAAGAAACACAAGCAAGAATGACAAAACTGTTTTTTCAAAGATCAAATTTGGTGTGTATGTATTTTTGGCAAAAAAAAAAAAAATATGGTCTGGCATAGCGATTTGGGGGGCCAAGCCAGTACGGCCAGTGTCCAGGCCAGTCAGGGTTTCAGATTGTCCGGCTTCATGGCCCAAGGTTAGAAAGATAGGAAACTGAATGTCTGCACAGAAAATTGTGCAGTATGCAGCAGCAAAAAACAATGGAGTTAAGTTTATATTCTGCCATGTGGATGGCTGTCAGGAACAGGCGGAACCGGCTTACCATTATCCCGAAGGCATTCTCGACAACTCTCCGGGCTCTGGCCAGCCGGTAATTAAAAACCCTCCTCTCCGGGGTGAGGGCTCTCTGGGGAAACAGCCTCATCAGGTGTGGTCCCAGCCCGAAAGCTTTATCTGCAACAAACACAAACAGCAGTCCCTCCACATTATCTTCATCCGGTGGCAGTGCCAGGCCACTAGTCTGGAGACGTCGGGCAAACTCTGTTTGAGCGAATACTCCGCCATCGGACATCTGGCCATTCTTCCCCACATTAAAACACTTCAGGTTCCGGCGCCACATGGAGTAGCTGGTCCCTACCTCAGCTCCCGCAGCCAGGCTCACAAAATGGCTTAAAAAGCCGGCAGACCCTTCCCCGATCACCGGCAGCACCATCATCCATCCCCCGGCCATATGATGGACCGATTTGTGTAGAAAACAGGCCCGCAATTGTACGCGGCCGTGACGGCGCAAACGGGACAGCCGCAAATCGAGGCCCCGGCTTCGGCCTTCACAGAACCCTCCGCGGAAACGGCTCCTGCAAAAGAAGGTAAGTGGCGCTTCAGCCCTCCTCTCAGGCTGTCCCAGCTCCTCCACATGCAGGGGATCCAAACACAGAGCTCATCGCCCAGGCAGTGGCAGCTCTCCTGTCCCCAATGATTGCGGCCTCTGTGGAGAAGGCCATCAGTGCAGGCATGCAGAAGCTCCAGGCCCAGATAGGGGAGCACGCCTCCAGATTAAACGAGACTGAACACTGCATCGCTAATGTGGAGGAGGAATTGTACCAGGCCCAGTCCACAGAGCAGGCCCAAGACAAGACAAACAGGTACATCCTTGAGTAGCTGGACGATTTGGAAAAAAAGGTCCAGAAGGAGCAACCTGTGCTTCGTGGGCGTCCCAGAATCGCTACAACCTGCGGCACTCACGGATCTATGCTCGAGTCGCATTCCTGAAGCTTTAGGCCTCCCAGGCCCTTGCACGGTCGAACACGCCCACCATATGGGGTCCTTTAACTCCGATCGGAAATCACCTCGCCCCATAATTGCCAAATACCTCAACTACTCAGACAAAGCTATCATCCTACAGAAATTCAGGCAGTTTAGGTGCAGTTGTGATATCTGACCATGCCCCTGGTATGACCATGCTCAATGACCCTGACTTGCACATAAATCCCAAAATATGGCGTTTCCCTTCCTACCTCAACAACTCTGATTTCCAGCAATGTATGGAAAATGCATGGTTGGAATACACCTCGACTAATGCGACAACCCCAATTTATTCTGGGAAGCAGGTAAAGCTTAAAGGGCTCCGCTCTTTGAAGTAACATCCTCTAAAATTGCCCAAAGACCCTCTACTTCTCATTTTTGGTCACTGGGACCCCAACTGCTACCATGGTCACTTCTACCCGCCCCCTCCGGCAAAGACTGGATTCTGATCTGCCTCTTGCTCGCCAGAAGATCCATCCTGAAGAACTGGATATCCAACGTTTGCCCAAATACCTCCCAACTCAAAAAGGATTTACTGCATTTACTTTTCAAGAACAAGCTCAATGCGGACACATGAGGGGACCAAAACACTCTTCTATCGCAAATGGAAACCCTTCATGAACTCGGCGCTCACTTCTACGGACATGGCAAATTTCGATAAGCTCTCGTTCTTATATCACAGCTCTCCCCCCCCCCCGCCTCTTCTAGCCCCGTTTTCTCCAACTTGACAGTACAACAATGAAAGGGATCCAACTCCTGACAAGGCACCTGGGGGCCAACCCCTTCTGGACACCAACTCCCCTTACCCCCATCCAACCGTGACAAAAGGGATCGCCACCTTCGCAACCTCTGATCCATCCAGTTTACCCTTTTTGTTTCCTTCCTTTTCGATTTGTTGAATCTGATGGCTGTTTATGCTTATAGCATGACTTTGTCCCTGATCTTGACCCCACCTTGGGGACTCAGGTCAATATCCCTAGACTACAAGACTCAATATTATTACGGTTGTCCTTTTGTATTTTTGCTTTGTTTTCTTTTCTTGTACGCAATATTTAGAAAAAAAGTTTTACGGATGTTTCGTCATTTTTATACTCTGTATGAAACTTTGTTCAATAAAAATATATTTAAAAAAAAATACTATTAAAATCTTTATAATAGTTTGACCCCGAACGGGGTGGCGGCACTATGCGGACGTGTTTCCCATCAATTGCCCCTCTGCAGTTAGGGAAGTCCCACCGCTGGGCAAAATGGGATTCCACAGTCTGCCATTCTTGTGGAGTCAAACACAAAAAAAAATAGTACTTTTGCACATAAACATTGCAATCAGATCACAAAAAGACATCCTTGTCCAACATCAGTATAGCATTTATTTGAGTGAGTATTTAAAGCCTAAAATAAAATAGGCCCACTTATCAGACTGCTCACCCCTCTGATGGCCCATTAAACAATTTAAAGGGGGGGGGTGGATTCTAGCTGAGTTTGAGCCCTGAAAAAAATAAATTAAAAACCCTCTATATCTCTGCCTAAATTAAATGAGAAACAATACATTGGGACACATTTTAAGGGGGGGGGGGGGGGGCAGAACTACAATGGAGCAGACAAACAAGTTTCAAACAGACTAGGCTAGGTGTGTTTGGGCCAAGGATAGCATGCTGGAGAGGTTAGTGAAGCGAAATATGCATGCAGGCCAAAAAAAGGAGCATTAAAAGCTTACAGCATGCATGGGGACAAAGGGGACATTCACAGCATATTACAATCATGGTAATGAGGGAATGATGAAAGAAATACAATACATTAGCATACATTAAAAACATAGATTGTGATGTTAAAGGAGAAAACTTACCTTAAGATAGTCCTTCTGTATTACTTGGATGATGGCAGAACACGTCTCGGGAAAGATGATCCCAAGCGCCTGGGGGGAGATGCCTGTCGACTACTTGAGGTCCTGCAGGCTTCTCCCAGTCGCCAGGTACCTCAATGTGGCAATGAGCCTCTGCTCAGCAGTGATGGCTTGGCGCATCACAGTGTCCTGCCTCGTGATATAGGGGGACAACATATCCAACAGACGGTGAAAAACAGGGTCCGTCATACGGAGAAAGTTCCTGAAATCATCAGGGTTATTCCACTGGATTTCCCGCAGCAGAGGCATATGAGAGAATTGGTCACGCTGGCGAAACCAATTATTGGCCCATGAACTCCTCGCCCTGTTCACGGCCTCAGATCGGGTAACAGTACGAACTGCAGGAGCAAGCCCATATGCAGCACAAATTTGAGATTGAGAACGTACTTCCAACATGGCTTCAAACCGGTCGGCTGGTCAGAACAAACTTTAAACAGAACGCACCTAGGAACAACAAGGCCTATAAAGAACGACCTGAAAACAGAAAACGAGCGGACAGGAACACACTGCAAAACAGATACGACCTGACTGCACGCACTGAAAGACAGATGCAAACCCACAAACACGAACTGAACATCAGAAAATGATCTGAAAAGCACGGAGACTGAAAAGCGCAAGTCGGCTCTAACCAAACTTTTACTAACATGCGGTAACACAAAATCAGCAAAAGCAGCCCCAAGGGTGGCACCCTTGGATTCAAACTTCCACTTTATAGTGCCGTTGTACGTGGTGTACGTCACCGCGTTCTGACACAATCGTTTTTTTTAACCAATGGTGTGTAGGCACAACTGATGAAAGTCGGCTTCATCGGATATCTGAAAAAATCCATCAGTCAGTTTTCATCGGATGAACTAATTGTGTGTACAGGGCATTAGAGTATTTGGATACTAAAATACACACTGCCAGCCTCCTTGGGTGAAGATCCACAAATTGGAGATTTTCATAGTGGAGATAGGGTTGAAAAATAGACACCTATTTTAATGACCTAACCATGTGTTGATATATAATTGTAATATGAATGCATGTGATATGATTCCATACACTGTAATGACACAAGTGCTCCCTCAGATGCAGCAGCCCCAATAGAACCTCCACTTCTCATCACTTTCATTTCCCCTCCCCCTTTCTTCCCCTCTCTGTTTCCCCTCCTTTGATAAGCGCGGTAATATCCATTTTTCCCCAATAGAACTGTTGGATATCATGTTCACGCCATGCACAGGCAGGCCCCTGCGACTCTCGCGGGGGCCTGTATATTCTTGAGCATAGTTGAGCACTTCCTGCTTTCAGGTTCAAAAGCTCATTTCCTGTGTCGTGGCAATTGACCCCAATATGGCTTCCAGACATTCTCTGGGTGTTTTCATTGCGTGGACAGGAAATGATGCGGCAACACATGACGTCCTTACAATGCACATGCATGATATATGAGAACACCGGGGATAGCGATATACACCATTAGCCTGCTCCCACCGGCTGTGTGTGGTAATATTTATTGGAAAAGTGTCATAATGTCTATTGTGGTGGAGATAAGGCTGTATGCAGTGTGCACACCATATATCCTGTCTTTAACCACTTAAGCCCCGGACCATTTTGTTGCTAAATGCCCAGGCCAGGTTTTGCGATTCGGCACTGCGTCGCTTTAACAGACAATTGCGCAGTCGTGCGATGTGGCTCCCAAACCATATTGGCGTCCTTTTTTCCCCACAGATATAGCTTTCTTTTGGTGGTATTTGATCACCTCTGCGTTTTTTATTTTTTGCGCTATAAACAAAAATAGAGCGACAATTTTGAAAAAAAATCAATATTTTTTACTTTTTGCTATAATAAATATCCCCCAAAAACATATTTTTTTTTTCCCTCAGTTTAGGCCGATACGTATTCTTCTTCCTATTTTTGGTAAAAAAAATCGCAATAAGCGTTTTATTGATTGGTTTGCGCAAAATTTATAGCGTTTACATAATAGGGGATAGTTTTATTGCATTTTTATTAATTATTTTTTTTACTGCTAATGGCGGTGATCAGCGATTTTTTTCTTGACTGCGACATTATGGCGGACCCTTCGGACAATTTTGACACATTTTTGGGACCATTGTCATTTTCACAGCAAAAAATGCATTTAAATTGCATTGTTTATTATGAAAATGACAGTTGCAGTTTGGGAGTTAACCACAGGGGGCACTGTAGGAGTTAGGGTTCACCTAGTGTGTGTTTGCAACTGTAGGGGGGTGTGGCTGTTGGACTGATGTCATCGATCGAGTCTCCCTATAAAAGGGATCACTCGATCGATGCAGCCGCCACAGTGAAGCACGGGGAAGCCGTGTTTACATACGGCTCTCCCAGTTCTTCAGCTCCGGGGACTGATCGCGAAAGGAGCGGCTATAAACGAATAGCCGCGCCGTCATCCCGGATCGCTCCCCGCGGGAATCCGACCACCGCATGTAGCGGGGGGATCCCGATCGGACCCCCGACCTGCGGAAAGGCAGTGACGTACATGTACGCCCATATGCCTGTACGTGCCATTCTGTGGACATACATATACATGCGGCGGTCGGCAAGTGGTTAATAAGCACGCATTTTATCTAATGATATAATGCATCTTACCTACAACTCTATTCCCCTAAAACCCAGCAATCCAAGTAAACTGACATGACCATTCCTTATGTCCTTATGTCAGCTCCTCAGCATGACTGCCTGCCAAGCAGTTCACTAGTTCTTTTATTCAAAGACCACAAAAGAAATTACAAACAGAAAGCCAACAGTCAATCACCTCTTACACAGGATGTGACAACAAAGGATGTGAATTTATACAACAGCCAATGAATAATGGCTAAAGGAGACCTATGGGTGTGTTCTGAGCAGATGAGGTGTATGCATGTATTTCCTGTCCCCTGTACTTGGAAGCTAAACAAAAGAAGCCACATGGCTTTCAAACATGGGACACCATCTCTGACCATACCCACTCAGACTCTAATATTTCCACTGATAGGAATCCTTATTCTATGTTGTTCCAGAGAACAGCACATACCTGAATTATACTACTGTTTCTTGTGAATAGGAGGCTATCTGCAGGTGTACGCTACAAGTCCCAACATATGCTGATCAGACAAAGCAGAGACAAGAGCGTATATCTGCCTATAACTGATAATGTCCTTGCAGAGCAAACGTATCTCACCCAGACAATTGGGCTGTGCTTATGCACAGGGGCCCATTCGCTGGTGGACATATCCCAACTCTGCAAACATCTCTCTCCAATCCCAGGAAGTTTTCCACTACCAGACAGGACTCAACCAGTGTCAGTTTGCCCCTGTCTTTAGAGCGGGCTGCAAGAGTACTAACATTGGGCAACACTATAACAATACATATGAAATACATCTTCATAAAATTTCCGCAACACTATACAGAGAGGGAAAGGCCCAGAGGGTTACACTGGAGGATCTTTGAACCTGAATCGTGCCTGATTTCTATAGTGGATACTATAAAATTGTACAGTAACTTGTAAGTATCCTGCTTTACTACTTGATATATAAACATAAGTGCTTGGAGGGTTATCATTCAGAGTGGGATATATTTAATTCCACTCAATAAGAGTTAACGGGGGGCGTGGTCTAGCCGAGGACAGGTATGGATGCTTAAACGGACAGCTCCCGCCGCTGCAGTTTCTAAATCCCGAATGAATACGGTGTCGGTAAGAGGAATTATATACCGGATTTCCTCAGGACTGATCCCCCGCTTGTTCAGTAACTGCCCCTACTCAATTTATTTGATCTCCTCGGCTTCATTTGATTAAATTCCAGCCCTTGAAGTGTGTACCCGGGCTGAGAATGGCTGACCTGCGGGAGGGCCCACCGTATACTGCTCTTCAGCTGCAGGGTCTCTATGGAGGAAATCACCCTATTATTGATGGAATTTCCCATCCCGCTGTGAGTGCTTCACATGGTCCTAGTTTGGACGACTTGCATTCGGTGGCGGCAGATATCAAATGTGTTTTGTCAGCGGCCATTGCTGACTTAAAGATTGACATACGCGCAGTTACAGCGCGCATCGCTGAAGTTGAAAAGTCATCTGCGCAACAAAATGCAGCGATGCGTCATGTGAATCGCAAGGTGGACACAAACACCTTATATTTAAGAGACCTAAATCGCCATTTAGAGGATTTGGAGAACCACAGTAGAAGACACAATCTTAGGGTGAGGGGTCTACCCGAATCGATTATGATCGAATCTCCCCGTCTATTTTAGGAATAATCAATGATTTACTGGGGCGCCCACCCCTGACTGCCATTAAAATGGAACGTATTCACAGGGCTTTGAGACCCAAAGGCAAACCATCAGACCCTACAAGGGACATTATATGCCACATTGACGACTTCCAAATCAAGGAAAACATCCTGCGCAATGCAAAACTTTGTTCCAACTTGTCATTTGAGGGCTCCACTATTTTGATTTTCCAGGATCTATTTAACATTACCTTCCAAAACAGACGCAACATTAGACCCTTACTAGACTCTTTGTGCAACAATAACATTATAATTAGAAGTTTCTGTTTGGTTTGCAAGCTACCAATCAGGGCCACACAGCCATACTGAGGGTGCCGGAGGACCTTCATTCCTTCTGTAAGGCTATGAATATACCTTATATGGACCTGCCTAATTGGTATGCAGAGTTTCGATTTGGTAACACAGCTAGAGACGGTGCAAAAGATGACGCCATGGAAATGACCCCATCCAGGTTCAGAAGATGTCGTTCCCATTCTGGCGAAGCTCAGCAAACTCCATCTACCATGCAAGCCTCTGGTCTCCCAGCAACAGGCTCACCTCGCTCCAGGAAACCCAGGAAGGAAAAATTTATCTGTTTTCTTTATTGCTTTTTCCCGCTAGGTTTCATCTGATTGCTTACATTTTCAAATGTTCTCTTTTGATTTATGCGAGGGGCTTCTGCCATGCTCACTGCTGTTTGATCCTACTGGAGCTGTGGGGCAGTCAACTTAGGAGACAGTCTCCTCTGTTTTGTTTATTGTCATTTCGTTGCCTGAGCCTTCTTTTATTGTAATGTGTCATTTTCTCTCTCTATTGATACCTTCCTACTTACGCCATTTACTCTTGTGGCTACAAATTTTGATAGATACACAGCAGTGAACTAGGTAGTTGGTTTCCTTAAAAATTTTGCTTTTTTATATTGATGTTGCTACATTGTGTTTAATAATATATGAAGAGTTAAACCAGAACACTGCCCTAGCCATTGCCCTGGTTTTATAATGAATGTTATGTGTTTTACTAATATGATTTGTGCTTTCTAAAGTCAGGATGTGATCATTCTCTCCTACTACTCCTTATTAGCGCAATTTGTTGCCCTGTGGCTACTTTTATCGCCAGTCTGCATGCGGCGGACGACCGGACGTTTGAGTTATCCGTTCTTTGAGTTGGTTCATTCCAACCCCCACACGGTAGTGCTTATATGTTTATTCCTACAAAGATGCTACTTTGCTTTATTTTCCCATATAGGGTCTTATTTATTCCCCACAGTTTGTGTTCATATACGGTATTATTTCTTGGATTTATCATATCCTAATATCGGGTTTTTTTCTCCCCCGCCCTCTTTTCCTCATCCTTCCCCCCCCTTTTTTTTAATCTAGGAGCCATTCCCTATTAGTCACGATAATGACGACGAATGTGAAACATTGTATCAAAATGTATTCCCTGAATGTAAAAGGCCTCAATATCCCTGAAAAGAGATCAAAACTATTATTACTGCTAAAGAGATCTAAGGCAGATATATTTTTGCAAGAAACCCACTTTAAAATTGGTAATTGCCCAGCTTTTTCTGACAAAAAATTCCCACATGTTATTCATGCAATGAACCCGCACTCTAAAGCCAAAGGTGTATCAATACTAATTTCTAGACACTGCCCTTTTCAAATATTGGACACAGTGATTGACAGTGACGGTAGATACGTATTTGTTAAGGGCTCACTTTACAATAGACCAATTACTCATGCAAACGTTTACTCCCCCAATAGACTACACGCCCCTTTTTTTAGGAAAACACTTCAGGCTCTGGATTCTTTCACTACTGGCTCACTAATACTGGGTGGCGATATTAATCTAGCCCTCAATCCCCTGCTGGACACGTCCTCTGGTTCTTCTAAATCCTCAAACAAGACCCTTAGCGTGATTAAAAAATTGTTACAGGACCTTTCACTGCACGACACTTGGCGTACACTGAATCCCTCTTCCAAGGACTACACTTTTTATTCTCCTCCCCACAATACCTACTCTAGAATCGACTACTTTTTTTTTTATCCCAAGCAGATTTGAATATTGTAGAAAACGCCTCGATAGAACCCATGATTATTTCAGACCATAACCCGATCACCCTGACTTTATCCTTCCAAAACTAACCTCATCTCCCCAAGACATGTAGACTGGACGATTCTTTGCTCAGCAATGATGGGAATCTACAGAGCCTAGATTTGAAACTCTCCAATTATTTTATAGAAAATGTTGATGGTGTCACTCATCCTTTTATATGTCTGGCTCGCACACAAATGTGTCCTCAGAGGTGAGCTAATCTCACTAAAGGCTAAGAGAAACAAATTAAATCAAGCCCAAATTCATGCCCTAACTACTAAGATTAATGCTTTGGAACTGATTCACAAACGCTCGCTGGCTCTTGACACTAAAGTTGAACTTTCAAAACTCCGATGTGAGTTAACCCAAATCCTGGATAAAAAAATTAAACGTAACTTTCTTTCCCAAAAATACTTTTACGAATTTGGTAATAAAACAGGTAAACTATTGGCTAAGTCCCTTCATTCTACTTAAAAAAAAAAAAATGAAAATATATACTCTATAACTGACCCGAATGGCACTAAACATACTTCCACCACAGAAATAGCTAATCAATTCCGTGCTTACTATTCTAGCTTATATAATTTACCGCCTGAAACCCGTTTTAAAGATCCTCCCTTGAAATCTGATTTGATTTTGGAATTCCTAAAGTCGTATAGCCCTAAACCCTTGAATTTAGAAGTGTCAAATGATCTTGATAAACCTCTTGAGCTGTCAGAAGCTCTCATTGTGCTTAAACAACTCAAAATGGGAAAGAGCCCTGGCCCTGATGGTTTCTCGGTCAATTATTACAGGTCTTTTAAGGATGTATTGCTCCCCCACTTCATTGATGCATTCAACACTGTTCCCACCCCATCGCCACTACCTAAAGACCTTCTGGAGGCCCACATTGTAATGATCCCTAAGCCAAATAAAGATAAAACTCTAGTTTCTAATTATAGGCCAATTTCCCTTTTGAATATTGACGTTAAGCTTTATGCCAAAATTATTGCGAATCACCTTTTACCACTGATCCCTCAAATTATCTCCCTTGACCAAACGGGGTTCACACCAGGAAGGGAGGCTAGGGACACTACTATTAAGGCCCTGCTAATCCAACATTGGCTGATTAAATCCAAATCCCCGGGTTTTCTGTTGTCTCTCGACGCAGAGAAGGCCTTTGGCCTTAGATCGCTTGGGACTATATGCATGAAACTTTGAAATCTTTAGGATTGCAAGAACGACTGCTGAAATTTATCGGTCTTCTTTATTCATCTCCCACAGCAAGAATTAAGGTCCATGGCGTCCTGTCGGAAGCCTTCTCCGTGGCGAATGGCACTCGTCAGGGTTGTCCTCTGTCGCCTATAATATTCATACTCATCTTAGAACCGTTCTTATGTAAATTAAGGGAAAACCGAGACATCAAGGGTATATAGATTCATAATAAAACATACAAATGGGTGGCCTTCACGGACGACATCTTGTTATTTCTATCTAATCCGATAATCACTATCCCTAATTTATTAAATGACTTTTCTTTGTTCAAAACCATTTCGGGTTTTAAAATAAATTTTGACAAATCCAAGGCTCTAAATATTTCTCTACCTACTAATTTGGTCAATCAATGCAAGCTTAACTTTCCATTCACGTGGGAAAACGATTCTATATAGTACCTGGGTATAACCTTGTCATCTAGTTTAGACAATTTACACACCAAAAACTTCTTACCGCTATTGGACGCGATTAAAAGTGATTTGCTTAAATGGGAAAAATGATTCTTCTCGTGGTTTGGAAGAGCGAACATTATCAAAATGAATATCCTGCCTAGAATTCTATATTTATTCCAAACGATACCTATTAGAATCCCGCCCTCATTTTTCAAATATTTAAAAATAAATCTGCTTAAAATTTCTTTGGAACGCTAGACAACCCAGGATTAAATGGGACAAGCTTGTGTCCCCAAAACTCCTAGGTGGCATTGGACTACCGGATGTTAGAAAATATTATTGGGCCCGCCATATGTCTAGGGTTGCCAACTGGCATCTCCATAGACAAACTAAGGACTGGGTAAGTCTAGAAGAATCTTTATCATCTCTAACAGTCCAATTAAAATGCCTCCCATGGATTAAATTTAGCAAAATCCCACATAAAACTAATTCTCATACCATTACAGGCACTACCCTTAAAATGTTCAGATACTTATGTAAAAACTTTAATATTTCTGACACGTATAGTCCTCTCACCCCTATTGAATTTAATCCTGAAATATTCCGGAGACCTTTTTCCACGACCGCTTTTAGTTCAATCCCTGAAGTTCTTTGTAGAGCCAAGCTTTTTTTCGATGGAGGTTTCCCCCTATCCTATGAATCTTTTTCTGCCAAGTTTACATATTATAATATTCCCCTACGTGACTTCGAATTGATCACTCAGTTTCTGTCTGAGTCTGGTCCCACAGCTATCTGGCACAGACACAAAACTTGCTTTGAATCGATCTGTTTGAAGAATACACCTCAAAATCATTTAATATCTTAAATGTATAGTATATTGAATTTGTCCATAGACCCACAAACGGACGATACTAACGTAAAGTGGGGAAAAAGATCTGAACATCTCTATTTCAAATGAACAATGGGAATCCATTTTTTATCGCTTGCATAAAGGATCATTAACTGTCCTAACTCAGGAGAATAGTTATAAGTTGTATTCGAGATGGTACAGAATACCCAATGTTATCAACAAATATAATCCGAACGTCTCCCCTTTGTGCTGGCGATGTGGAACCGCACCTGGCACACTTCTCCACATATGGTGGGAGTGCCCTCTCATCGCAGCATTCTGGAAAGATGTTCACGACCTTATTACATCCATTTCAACTTTTACTCCTGATTTCACAGCTGAACAGTATCTGCTTCATCTTTCCTCTTTACCCAACTCGGTCTATAAGGGTTCAATTGCCGTGCATCTTATTAACGCGGCCAAGTTGTGTATCCCCATCAAGTGGTTGCAAACTTCTCCCCCTAGAATATCAGATTGGATACGCAAGGTAGACCATATCGCTAATATGGAGGAACTTTTTTCTCAATCTAAAAACTCCTCTAGATCCTTTAGTGATAAGTGGGCATGTTGGTCTCATTTTTCGCGATCTACAGAGTACCTTTCCTTATTAAACACATGTTGGGCCCCGGTCTAGTAATGGTATTATTATTATCTTACTCACCGATTATACATCTTTATATCTATATTATCCGAATGTGGTTATTTTCTCCTTATCTAATAACCGTGGCTGTCCTTATTCTTTCTGTTCCCCCGTGTGTGTCCCATTTCATGATGCTTGTCCTAGTGCATTTACTCTTGTGTACGCCATTTCTTTCTGATACACAAAATGTTGCGTATATACTTCTGTACTGAATATGTACTTACATATATGGATTTATTTGCATTCTATATCTGTTGATATTCTCTGTATATTCCTATGTATATTAAAAATACTCAATAAAAAGATTAAAAATATATATATATATAAGAGTTAAATATTAACATTGGGGCACATTTAATTTTAGTCACAATCTCTGTTCAGATTTTCACTTATCCCTTTCTTTTGAAGCTATGGTGTCAGATTTATGGACATGATCCATAAATATCATGAATAATAAATAACCGCAGTGTAATTTGGGCAGTTTGAACTGTGAGAGCACTCTAGCCAAATATTGCACACTATGTAAGTGTCACTGAATATAGTAAATTTGTTTTATATATGTGATCACAATGTTTTAATTCTAAAACAAAATTGTTCTATGTTGCAGAGTGGTAAAAATCCCTGAATAATACATTGTCTATCTGTATTTCAAAACATGTTGGATATCCCCAACTCTTGGAAGCCATTGCCGTCTCATTTGATGATGGGATTGAAGAGCAAGTAGCTGGGCAATATCACTCATTACATCTTTGCATTGCCATGATGTATAATGTTCAGTATAGAAATAATTTTACAAGTCTATGGATTTTTTTAAACACGTTTTAAGAAATAACAATAACATAAATTGTTTTATATACATGCACAAAAACGTGTTTGGGTTGCTTTAAAAATCCCATCAAATGAGGATGTACATTATAGTGCTTTATAAGGGATGATGACAATCACACCTTTGGTCATATCTATTTCTTCTTTCTCAAGAGTTCAATCTTTGTTTCATCAGACCAGAGAATTGTTTCTCATGCCCTGAGAGTCCTTTGGGTGCCTTTTGGCAAACTTCAGGGGGGCTGTCATGAGCCATGTTCGAAATGTTTGCAATTGCATTAAAAATAAATAACTAAAACAATGTACATATTCACAGCCTTTGCCTTGCCACTCAAAATTGAGCTCAGGTGCATCCTATGTTCACTGATCATCCTTGAGATGTTTCTACAACTTGATTGGAGTCCACCTGTGGTAAATTCAGTTGAATGGACATGATTCGGAAAGGCACACACCTGTCTATATAAGGCCCCACAGTTAACAGTGCATGTCAGAACATACTAATATACTTTTTATCCTATCATTGGTAGAACCTGAGACCGCCTAATGATTAAGCACAAGATGTTTGTGTGAAACGCATCTACGTGACCTTGTGTTGGTGTCTTTGGTGTTATCACTTAGAACAATAAAAGGCAAATCGGAATTCTTGGATGTGCAGCCATTTTTTTCCTTACAAGTCTCCCACAGAGGCGGGCCGGGGCTGGCACTCTACAAGATATTCCACCTCAGGTTATCAGCATACACCTGGAGCAGTGGCTCTTTTTCTTTGTATATTAACTCTGCATGCGTTAGATGGGCATTAAGACACCTTTGATAAGTGGAAGAGAGATGGTAACTGTAGGGGAGCTAAAAATTCCCTAAGTCGGGCCATCAGATAATCAACTTTACTCTGATATAAATCACTATAGAATGAGCAGACAGATTATCATCTTGCTTATGGAAGACCACTTCTGCTGGCATGAGAATAGATGAGACCTAATTGGTGTGAGCATATCATCAGTTCACATCCCTCCTCGGCCGTACATATCCTAGGCAAAACTGTCAGCTGATGCAACAGGGAGATTAGATCTCCAAGCCTGAGTGCAGCCGATGCCACACTGAAAACTGGACAACACGTTTCAGAGGGCATAGTCTCCATTTTCAAGTTGTGGCAAGGGACCACACACCTGATCAGCAGCCAGAACTTTGAGTTACATAATAGTTGTTACATAATAGCGAGGGCGTCTCTGGCTTGTCTGATGGATGCTTAAGCTGTTACAAACAAGATTGTCCAGTGTGCAGGGAGAGCTACAAATGGTGTACCAAGGAGCCTATCACCAAATAAACATGACACAAAACACTACATATTTTTTTTCAAAGGAGGAAGGGGCCTGATGGGAGAGCAGAGACTGAGCGGCTGCTGAACGTGCCTCATCCACTCTCCGGCGGCATGGAGATCTAACGCCGTCAGCTTCCATCCAGTCCATGCATCCCCTGCAGTGTTTTATGCAGAACAAGCTGTATACCTGCGTACCCCCTCTGCCTTTGATCTAGGTTATGAACCCCCCCTTAGACTCTCATGCCTTTACCTTACCTTGGCGATTTAGGTGTATCCGGTCGGGATTCATGCCCCCGCCATACCCATGCAATCACCGCCGCTTCTGCTGCTGCAGTTGTTGCTGCTCGCCCGTCCCGGAGATCTCTTACCTCCTAGCTATTACCGCTTACCTTTTGCCTCTTAGCGTATTGAAGGACACTAGTGTCTGACTATTGTCTGACACGCAGGACAGCAGGAACTCCCTCAATTACTGACCTGTGCTGATTGGTGCTGACCCGTGCTGACTCATCCCGCCGTTGCCCGGGAGCTTGTGTGTCCGTGAGCGGGGGGCGGCCTGGAGGCCGACGATCCGACGATTGTTTGGCGTACGGTCGCCTAGTGCTGGTTGGCTGGCTGGCTGGATTGGAGCGTTGACTCTTCGTCGGCTGATGCAGGACGGTGGTGTATCCCGGGCGTCAGCAGCTAGGAGGAGCTGGTGAGTTGAAGCCTGAAGTCTGGAGATCGAATGTTGGAGATTAGGCATCTTCATGTCAGGTCAGTAGTCGGGGCCAGGACAAGGAACGTTGGAACACACTACGCTCTTCTATAGAAGGTAAGAGTGCAGGGGGGGAGACGAGTGAAACAGAGGGGACTGGATACCTGCAACGGATCTTCAGAGCTTACAGTGATGTTATTATGATTTAAGGACTTAAACAGCTAAAACAGCTAATGAGGCAGGAGATTTTCTGGCTGTATAGAGACATCAGAAACTGAAATACCTTTAAAATTCTATGGATATCATTGAATATTTCGGAAATGAATGTTACCATCTCTGCTATTGTCACCATATTTGCTAACAGTGGTCTGCGGATGGCATAATCACTTGCTATCATTCGTTCTGTGCATATCCAATATTATCTTGTGACATCATTGCTAACATTATCATTATTATATATGATCATTCATGGTATCACTTATACTGCTATATGGCCATAGGGCTCTCTGAGGTGTTCTTTGAGCTCATCCGCTGCTCTCTATGCATTTCTCTCTAAATGTATTAATAACCACTAGCAGCAACTGATGGGCAGGGAGAGCTCAAAGAGTCCACGTTAGACTAACTCAGTGTTTCTCAATTCCAGTCCTCAGGCCCCCCCAACAGGTCAGGTTTTCAGGATTTCCATTATTTTGCACAGGTGATTTGATCAGTTTCACTGCCTTAGTAATCACCACAGCCTTTTCATCTGAGGGAAATCCTGAAAACCTGACCTGTTGGGGGGGCCTGAGGACTGGAATTGAGAAACACTGGACTAACTTAAGTTAGGTCTAATATTGCCCGCTAGGCTAGCATACCCCTCGTTACCCCTCGCTCTCCCCTACTGAAGGGGCACATACAGGGCACTGCTTGCATGAGTTTAAAGATGAGGGGGAGATCGGGGAGAGGAGCGGTGGCACATATACCTAGAACAAGTGCGAGCCCCGGATCCATAAGAAAATATATACTACAGGAAGGGGGAAAAGCCAGCCCTAGTAATAAGGCAGGTGCTAAAACAAACTCTGACTCTGCCAGTTTGTTGAGAGAAGAATTAGAGGACGACAGGGAAATGGAAACAAGACAAAAAAAGCAACAATTAACTAAAGGGGATATGGCAGAAATGCTAGCAAGCATGGAACCAAGATTAGAGTCCTCTATAAAAGGAGAAATAAACAGCCTACGGGAGGACATGAAACATATGTTGAAAAGAGTGGAGGAAGTAGAAGAAAGAATGGACTGCCATAGCTTAGAAATAAAAGGGTTAAAGAAACAAGTGGAGGATTTATGTAAAGAACAGAGATACATGAGGTACAAGATCGAGGACCAGGAGAATAGGAACATAAGAAAGAATATAAGGATTAGAGGCCTACCGGAACAACAAGGAGAAGACAATTTACAAGAACAATTGGACAAGATATTTGGTCACATGTTGGGAACTAAAGATGTTCCAAGTAAAATCAAGTTTGAAAGCATACATCGGATCAGAAAACCACCAGAAGTGGGGGCAGAGGTCCCAAGAGATGTGATAGCTAGATTCCATAACTATCAAGACAATGAGTTAATAAATGGCTATATGAAAGCTAACCAACCGACTAAATATCGATAGACTAGTTTACAGGTCTTTCCAGATTTATCAGGTGAAACGTTATCCCGGAGAAGAACACTGAAGCCATTACTGGATCTACTTAAATCACAAAATATCCAGTATACATGGGGTTTTCCTGCTTGTTTGACAGGCCGTAAGGACAGCCGTTCTGCAAAATTAAGATTTCCAGAGGAGACCCCAAATTTCTGCCAGAGATTTAACATAGACCTAATTGAGTTCCCAGGATGGTGGGAGAAACTGGAGCAAATAGCCCAGAAGAAGTTCAGGCATGGCAACCGATTTGGAAGAGACCACCGGGTAGAAAGAAAATGTAGGGAGAGATGGAAAGGGGGGGAGGTACATAAGAGAAGGCGTTATGTTAAAAAAAAAAAAGGTAAGATAAATTGTTTTGTTTTGTGGAACATAGGTAGAGGGATGTTTTGGAGGGATGGAGCTGGAGTGGGTAGACACGGGTGGGCAGGGTGTTTGATTTCTGTAATCCCTCAGAGCTCAACCTCGAGGAGGAGGAGCCGGGGGCTGGGAAATGGAATGGAGGGCCGCGGCCAAGGGCCTCAGAGAGGCCAGTATTTCCTCCAAGGGAAAGGTGGGTGGTGAGGGAGGGGAGAGAGGGAAGGAGATGGAAGGGGGAGGGGAAGACAGGGAGGGGGAGGGACTCGTAGGGAAGGGGGGACCCCAGAATTTCGCGAAATGCCAAGAAGAATATTTCATAAAAAATGTCGGAGATAAACATAATATCTTATAATGTCAGGGGCCTAAATGCACCCATTAAGCGCACAAATATAATGAAGGAGCTTGGCTTATTGAAGGGGGATGTGATCATGTTGCAGGAGACCCATCTCACCATAGAAGCAAACCGCAAAAATATGACACAATTTTACCCGGTATGGTATTTTGGAGATTCTCCAATTAGCCGAGCGAAAGGGGTCGCTATAGGTTTTGCCAAAGAGATCAGGTTTATAATAGATGAGAGAAGGGCAGATCCAGAGGGTAGATACTTGTTCCTGAGAGGAAAACTGAATGGAGCAAAAATCTCATTGGCAAACATATATTGCCCAAACAAAAATCCTATCCGCTATGTAATGAAAACGATAACTGAGTTCATGGAGTTTAAACGGGGAATAGCTATAATAGCAGGGGATTTTAATTTTCACATGGATCCAGATTTAGACAGTACGTCTTGTGCACAGGGGACCGGATTGGCATGGAGGAATAAATTGAAAAAAAAAACTCCATCAGTCTCAATTAGTAGATGTATGGAGGATACAACATAAACAGCAGGATTATACATTCTGCTCCCCTGTACACGAGACTTATTCGAGGATTGACTTTTTTTTTGGTAGAGCATAGGTTTTTAGAAATTTATAAGTAATTCCAGCATAGGTATAGCAACCTTCTCTGACCATGCGCCAGTGTCATTACGACTAAAAATAGGGGAGAAACATTTCTGTTAAAAAAATAGGGGAGAAACGGGTAAATAATATGAAGTGGAGGCTTAACGAAGAACTCCTACAGGACAAATATATAGCAACCAGAATAAAAATGGAACTGGAGGAATTTTTTTAAATAAATTTAATAGAGGATGTCTCGGAGACCACAGTCTGGGAGACCCATAAGGCTTTTGCGCGCGGAGTACTAATTAAGATTGGGGCGGAAAAAAAATGAGAATAGAATAACTCACAAAAGAAATTTATAATTTAGAACAACATAAACAAGATAGAAATAAAGAAACTTTACTAAAATTAAATATCAAGAGAGGAGTTAAGAGAGCAAATAGAACAAGAAACCAGAAGTACATTTAATTAAGTAAAGAGAGGTACTTATGGGATAATAAACCAGGGAAACATCTAGCAAATTTATAAAAACAAAATGTTATAGTGAGAAAATACAAATAAGTTGGGGTGAAGTAGTGCATAAAACCAGCGAAATAGTGGAGCGTTTTAAAGAATACTATGAAAAACTCTATTCAATCAAAAAACAGGAGACTAAGGAAGAGCTAAGTTTAAAGGGAAAAACATATATGAATTTCTGAAAGAAATAGAGTGGGAGGCAATATCTGAAGATAATCTCAATAAGCTTGAAGCCCCGATCTCTGAAAAGGAAATCAGAGAAATAGTCAAAAACGCGTCAAATGGTAAGAGCCCAGGACCGGATGGTTTAACGGTTCTTTATTACAAAAAGTTTATTGATATTCTGGCCCAGAAAATGTGTTCATACATGAATGGCTTAGGTGAAAAGTGGGACGTGTAAGGAAGCTATAGAAGCTACTATCACTCTAATCCTGAAAGAGGGGAAGGATAGCACACTTTGCTCGAGTTACAGACCAATCTCCCTTTTGAATTGTGACACCAAGATTTTCTCCAAAATATTAGCAGAGAGGATGAAAGGAATAATGAAGGACCTGATCCACACTGACCAGGTTGGTTTTGTACCAGGACTGGAGGGGAGAGATAATGGGATTAGAACGTTGTTGGCCATTCAGAAAATTTGTGATAGTGGAGCCCCAGGTCTACTCTTATCAGTAGATGCGGAAAAAGCGTTTGATAGAGTAGACTGGTACTTATTATACAAAACATTAGAGAGAATAGGAATACGTCCAAAAATGTTAAATTGGATTAAGGTACTGTATAACAAACCTGGTGCAAGAGTAAAAATTAATGGGACCCTTTCTGGTGCTTTTGAACTTTACAATGGCACTAGACAGGGATGTCCCCTGTCCCCCTTATTGTTCGTCCTAGCATTAGAACCACTATTAAGGAGAATAAGGAAGAATCCAGATATAAAGGGTATAGAAGTAGGACAGGAGGAACACAAACTCGCGGCTTACACGGATGACATCCTGTTCTACTTAACATGCCCGAGAATAACGTTACCAAATTTACTAAAATTATTGAAACAATATGGAGAGCTGTCTAATTTTAAAATTAATCCAACTAAATCCGAAACCCTAAGTATTCATATAGCTGAGAAAGATCAAAATATTTATCAAAAGGAGTTCCCATTTGTGTGGGGGAAAAAGGAAATACAATATTTAGGGGTAAAAATAGCTATCTCAAAAGAGAGGATTTACAAAGCAAATTTCGTACCTATGCTGGAAGATATTAAGACAGAACTTAGTAGACTCACGGTAGGACAAATATCCTGGGGGCGAGAATTAATATTTTTAAGATGGTAATCTTGCCCAAAATCATGTATAAGATACAGATGTTACCAATTGCTCTACCCCAGAAGTATTTTAAGACTCTATAAACAATTTTACTAAAATTTGTTTGGCAGGGTAAAAAAGCTTGCATCAGCTGGGCAACTTAAAAAAAAAAAAATAAGACACAAGGGGGATGGGGAGCACCAGATATAAGAAGTTATTATGAAGCAGCAATTCTCACAAGAGTGATAGACTGGATTAGAGACACTAAGCAAAAAAGGTGGGTAAGCATGGAATACCAGATGAGCAATGTTTCACTAGGGAATGTTATCTGGATTCCAGATAAATACAGGGAGTTAGGTAAGCAATCACATAGTATTACACGTCACGCTATCAAAATCTGGGACAAAGTTCATAAGAGGGAAAAATGGGACTTCAACTTATCATTAATGCCATTAAAAGACTCAAAATATTTTGCACCAGGGGTAGAGAAGATATCAGGGAAATGGATTAGGAAAAAAAATGCTCAGCTGAAAGATGTCATGACACGAGATAAATTAAGTACCTATGAGGAATTAAAGGGCAGAGGGGAGGTAATAGAGATAAATGAATGGCGGTATGGCCAGTTAAAACATTTTTTTGAGGCTCTCCCACAGCCGTGTAGATCTGCAGAAAACCTTTGTCCCCTCAAGAGAATCAGTGAAGGAGAAGCAGGGAGAGGAGTTATCTCTAAGATCTATAAAAACTTAATAGAAGTAGAGCAATTGGACATTCCACCATATATTAAAAAGTGGGAGGAAGAATTGGGGTCCTCTTTGAGTATCCCAGAACTAAAACAAATATGGAGAAGAGTGCATACCTTGTCAGCAAACAATAAAATAATTGCATTAAATTATAAATGTCTGACGCGGTGGTATATTACTCCAGACAAAGCCAACAAATATAAGAAAGAAGCCTCAGAATTTTTCCGGCGCGGATGCAGACAGATCGGAGATATGGCTCATATATGGTGACGATGTCCAAAAATCAAACGGTCCTGCTGACATGGACAAAATACCCTCTTTCCCTTCTTGGTAGGATTAACGTTCTAAAAATGTCCATTCTGCCCAGATTGCTCTATCACTTTGAAACGTTGCCGATTGCCTTACCCTCTCCCCAGTTAAAAGCAATACGTAGGAGTTTTTTAAAGTTTATATGGGGTGGCGGGACTCTTCGTATATAGCAGGTTCAGTGGTGTTTGCCCCTAGATCCAGGGGTGGTTTAGGTGCTCCGGACATTAAGTATTATTACGCTTCACATCTGAGGGCTGTTGTGTCCTGGTCCTCCCTACATGCTCCGAGTCAATGGGCTACCATTGAGAGATGGGTGCTATACCCGGTTCACCCTTGCTCTTTGGTTTGGGGTACACTTCCTTCCCTGGATCCTATTTTTAAGTGTCAATGTACTGCCCCAATGGCCTTTTACTCTAAACATTTGGCGTAAGTGTCTCAAAAGCTATCCCCTTTCCTTTGACTTGCCCACCACTTGTAAATGTTCTGTTTAATCCAACCATACCAGATAGTATGTCCCTGGGTAGGATTTCCTCATGGCTCAATGTGCCTCTGTTTCAACTATGGAATGTGGTTGATCCTGTTACGCGGAGATTGTATACTTTTAACGTTTTGTGCAGAAAATGTAATATACCATCCCATTTTTTTTATTTTTACCTACAAGTTAGACATTTCTTTCATTCCAAATCTCCCACCTTGACCCTCGACAGACCGACCGCTTTCAAGTTTTTGTGTGCTCAGGGCCCTCACCAATTACATTTAATTTCCTCTATCCACCATATCCTCCATGAGTCGACTCCTATTTCTGAAACCACACACCTTTATATGAGAAAATGGTCACACTTATTGGGTAAGCCTATTACGGTTCAAGTCTGGGATAAGATTTGGTCTTCTATTTTTAAGTCTTCTAAATGTGTGACCCATCGAGAAACGTCCATTAAAATCCTCATGTTCTGGTATAAAACCCCCAATGTTATTCACACGTATGTTCCCTCGGTTTCACCACATTGCTGGCGTTGTGGAAACACTACTGGTTCTTTGTTTCATATCTTTTGGAATTGTTCCCTGGTCCAACCTTTTTGGCAGAAAGTGAGGCTACTGTTACAGGAGGTGATGGATGTGTCCCTTTTGTTTGACCCTTTAAATTTTCTTTTGGGACTTCCATTCCCTGGCCTAACCAAAAATGTGAACCTCCTGGCCGCCTATGTCTTACTGGCAGCCAGGAGGCTTATACCGCTGTGCTGGTTATCTACAGCTCCCCCTCCGTTGTCCAGATTTCTGCATCTGGTTACTGAGATTCGGAGGATGGAGTATTTAACAGCGTCTGTCCATGATTCTATTCCACAATTTGATAAAGTTTGGGAACCTTGGGACCACTCGAGATACGGGACTTCTGTACCACTGGCCTCACCTTAGTCTTTGTTATTACTCTCTGATTTATGCTGCTAATTTCTACCTTGGAGTTGTTTGTTCTATATTATCTTGTTATTCTTGTGCAGATCACTACTGTGATCTGCATACTTGGACACTGTATTCTTGTCAATTGTTTTTATGTTCTCTTTTGAGAAATCTCTTTGATATCATTATGTTGATGTTATCATTCTTTTGTACTCTATGATTCAGCTCTGTACTATGTGCTTCTTAAAATCCAATAAAAATACAATTTTGTAAAAAAAATCAAACGGTATTGGAGAAGGATTAGATATTTAAAGCGGATGTGCCACGGGGAAAAAATATTAAAAGCCAGCAGCTACAAATACTGCAGCTGCTGACTTTTAATATTAGGACACTTACCTGTCCTGGAGTCCAGCGCTGATCGCAGCAGAGCACGAGCGATCGCTCGTCTCTCTGCTGCTCCCCCCTCCATCCACGCTCAGGGAACCAGGAAGTGAAGCGCTGCGGCTTCACTGCCCGGTTCCCTACGGCGCATGCGCGAGTCGCGCTGCGCCCGCCGATTGGCTCACATGCTGTGTGCTGGGAGCCGAGTGTTCCCAGCACACAACGGGCGACAGACGGGATGTGACGGAATGCCCGTCTTTCGCCCGTAGCGTGTGGCCGGAAGTGGGTGCAAATACCTGTCTTTAGACAGGTGTCTGCACCCCCCTCCCCCCTGAAAGGTGTCAAATGTGACACCGGAGGGGGGGAGGGTTCCGATCAGCGGGACTCCACTTTAGGGTGGAGAACCGCTTTAATAACCGAAATAACGGACATAGAGATTCCAGATGATCCCTGGGGATGCTTGCACCAGAGGATCAGATTACCAACTAAACCATATCAGAAAAGTCTATTACCACATCTGTTAATAGCTGCTAAAAGCCTGATAGCCAGTCACTGGCAAGACAGGGAAAGTCCCTCTATTAGAGAATGGTGCAATAAAATAAATTCCATTCAAAATTTAGAATTGTTAAGGTTTTCTGATATAGATGGCCTAGAGGAATATGAAGAGACCTGGTCTAAGTGGACAGAGTTCAAACATTCAATGTCATTTGCAGAGTTAATGGGTGCATAGGACCTTATAAGACTTTTTCAGACCTTTAAGGTTGGATACAATACAAGAAAGTAATAAGATAGAAAATAAGATTGATCAGAAAAGATAGAAAGGTAACTGGGGGGAGGGGAGGGAGGGGGGAGGGAAGAGAACGGGCAGAAGGGATACAACAATTAAGGAAGAAAAGTACAAAGCTCTGTAAAAGCAAACACAACACATACTTGTTCTCCTTATATACAGAGTTTTATATAAAAAAATATATATATATATAATATAAAAAATTACCCACACATGATGTGAAACCCAAATAGAGACATAATAAGCAATTTGATTGTGAGCAGGTCTCGTGGTCGGTGGAGTCTGAAGTGGGTAAAAAAAACAAAAAAAACACTACATATTATAACTAAGCAGGAACTGGAGAAAGAAAGTTCAAATCTTCAGAAAATTAACAGATAAGACAGGCAAGTCTTCGGGTGTATGGAGTGCAAACTAAGCCAAACTCTTGTGGAACGTGACGGATGGCCGAGGGGCCCATCAGTAAGTGAGACCAAGCTTGGCGTGCTAGGTCTAGGTCAGGGCATAATATGGCGTAGTGTTGCAGAGTTGCCCTCGAGAGGTCCGGGAAGATTTTGATAGTAACATCATCAAAGTCCACAGAGCTGGTTTCCCATGCCTTACAGAGCATGGCCTCTTTATGAGTGTAATAGTGCAGGCGGCAGATGACCTTGCATTATTGAATCAGTGGCTCTGGGTCCCAGGAATCTATGTACCCTGTCAAAATCTAAGTTAGCAGGAGGGGGAAGTGTTCATTACTTTGTACAGAATGGCTGTAACCATATCAAGCAGGTTCTCTCTGCCCATAGTTTCCAGGAGGCCTCAGAGCCAAATGTTGTTGCTGCAGGTCTTCTAAATGTAGTTGCAGGGACACTGCATACATGGGAGTCCTAGGTATCCTCTAGGGCTGTCACCCTTTGCTCCAGTGCTGTAAGACAGCATTGTCCAGAGGTCACGTGCTCTGAAAGGGACTGTACTTCAGTGGAGTGCAGCTCCTGGCAGTGTGCATCTTCCAGCCGGAGGATGAGAGCTTCATTCTCCATTTTTAGTAGGGAAAACCTGGATGAGTATTTGAAGGTCTGCATCTACCCGAACAGTCCCTGTGTGCTGTGGAGAGCAGTGAGTGTTGGAGAGCGGAGCTTCAGGAATCTCTGAGAAGGTGTCGGACGCTGTAGAAAAGGTTGATGAGGTGCCTGCGTGATCAAAGCCTCTTGAGCAGAGCCACATGGCCATCTTGGTGCCGGGTGCAACTTTCTTAGAATCTGGGAAAAAAATACATTTCCCCTTAAGTTTGTGGTGTACAGGGTGTCCTTTGGTAGTAGGTTTTACCTTGCATCACTTTGCTGAGAGTATGCTGCAAAAAAGTAGAGCCAAATAAGCTGGGATAGGAAGGGGGGAGCTAGGAGCACTCACACCTTGTGTCTCTACTCAGCCATGTCCTGAAAACGGCTTACTTTACATGTAATTAAGGTTTTCTACCTGGAAAATATTTTCATCTAAAAATGGAGAGGAAAAACAGGGTCATGTAACCACTGTTGGTCTTTTCATCATCTTACTCTCAACAAACCTTCAGACATAGTCAGGTGGAACCAGAACCTTGATGCAATTACACCAACTAAAGGGCATGTAAACGTTTTTTTTTTCTAAATGGGTTATTTTAAGCTTGTTGGTTTACTTACCTTTTCCTTCTAAATGTTTTGTTTTTGTCTGAATTTCTCACTTCCTGTTTCTCCTCAGTAAGCTTGCACCCATCATCCGAGCTGTTCTGGTTGGGGGTTAGTCAGCCAGAACAGCTTACTGAGGAGGAACATGAAGTGAGAAATTTAGACAAAGGAAAAAAAAAAAACATTTAGAAGGGAAATCAAAGGAACAGGTTAGTGAACCAACAATGCACTAGCTTAAAAGAACCTGATTAGAGAGGAAAACAAAAAATAAATAAATCTTTACCCCTTTAACAGACATCACACCTATCTAAACTACAATGCACCACTTTACTTATGTCAATAAAAAAAAAAAAAAAATATATATATATATATATATATATATATATATATATATATATATATATATATATATATATATATATATATATATATATATATATATATATATATATATATATATATATAATATATACTGAGTATGTGTGTTACAATTTTTTGCAATCCAGATTATACTGAACAGCATAAAACAGTAGCCTGAGAACCTTTTCTTGCTCCTTAAGCTTCATGTACACATAGCCTATTATGACCACAGGCCACAGGAAAATGCAAAACGTGGCAAAATTATACCACAGTTTTGCCACGTTTTGCAGCCAGCGGTCAAAACGTTTGTATCCTGAATGCAATTCTTCCACATTCAGGAGAGGTACGTTGAGGGAGGTTGAACCCCTCCTTAACCACATCAGCTCTTAAACAATACTAAAAGCCTATGTGCACATAGACACTGGCTTAACACAAGTTTAGGTGCTGTAATGTAAATGAAGCCTTACTGCTTTTGGATAATATAGCTCACATTATCTGAGAAAAATTGCATCCACACAGGCAGAGAAGAAACATGACTTACAGTTGAGGGGGGCTTTGCAGTGACTCTTTCACATGTAATTGGCTCCATTGATTGTGACTGACAACCCTGAAGGATGAGGGGAGGCAAAAAACAGTCAGTGGATGAATCTTGTGGGACATATCTACAGACAGGAAGTATGCATGCTGCAGTGCTCTTAAATGAAAATGTGTAGGCACACAGTAGGGAAAGGAAGGGGAAGCAAATAAAAGAGCAGCACATTTTTTTCACCAGACAAAAATCAGAACAAAAACAAAGGCTAGGAGTTCCTTTTTAAATGTAATCTATTGTTAAGCTTACTATGCACTACTGCATTCATGTCTTATGGTTGATATATAATTTGTGCATGATATATCTCTATTTCTTTTGCATGATAGACTCTGCTGACTGAAATGATGGAGAGGTGTAGGAAGCTGGGAAACAAGTAAGTGTTTCAAAGAAATTTTAATTGTAAGTGCTCTTAAAAATGTAACTATAGTATCTTTGTGACAATAGGCTCATTCACAAATCTTTAACACCCTAATAAGAATATTCTTTTCTCCAGTCATCATCTAGGACGGCACACCTAAGTAGGCCTGCCGTCCTGGAAGATTTCCCAGAAACACTGTTACCGGTAAGTGTAACTGGTATTTTACTTTCAATGCATTTTTATTGAACATAACAAAGTTGCACAAATCATGATATATATATATAGTGCCTCGCGAAAGTATTCGGCCCCCTTGAACTTTGCGACCTTTTGCCACATTTCAGGCTTCAAACATAAAGATATAAAAAAACTGTAATTTTTTTTTTTGAAGAATCAACAAGTGGGACACGATCATGAAGTGGAACGAAATTTATTGGATATTTCAAACTTTTTTAACAAATATAAAAACTGAGAAATTGGGCGTGCAAAATTATTCAGCCCCCTTAAGTTAATACTTTGTAGCGCCACCTTTTGCTGCGATTACAGCTGTAAGTCGCTTGGGGTATGTCGCTATCAGTTTTGCACATCGAGAGACTGAATTGTTTTCCCATTTCTCCTTACAAAACAGCTCGAGCTCAGTGAGGTTTATTGGAGAGTGTTTGTGAACAGCAGTTTTCAGTTCTTTCCACAGATTCTCGATTGGATTCAGGTCTGGACTTTGACTTGGCCATTCTAACACCTGGATATGTTTATTTGTGAACCATTCCATTGTAGATTTTGCTTTATGTTTTGGATCATTGTCTTGTTGGAAGACAAATCTCCGTCCCAGTCTCGGGTCTTTTGCAGACTCCATGTTTTCTTCCAGAATGGTCCTGTATTTGACTCCATCCATCTTCCCATCAATTTTAACCATCTTTCCTGTCCCTGCTGAAGAAAAGCAGGCCCAAACCATGATGCTGCCACCACCATGTTTGACAGTGGGGATGGGTGTGTTCAGGGTGATGAGCTGTGTTGCTTTTACGCCAAACATAAAGTTTTGCATTGTTGCCAAAAAGTTCAATTTTGGTTTTATCTGACCAGAGCACCTTCTTCCACATGTTTGGTGTGTCTCCCAGGTGACGTGTGGCAAACTTTAAACAACACTTTTTATGGATATCTTTAAGAAATGGTTTTCTTCTTGCCACTCTTCCATAAAGGCCAGATGTGTGCAGTATACAACTGATTGTTGTCCTATGTACAGAGTCTCCCACCTCAGCTGTAGATCTCTGCAGTTCATCCAGAGTGATCATGGGCCTCTTGGCTGCATCTCTGATCAGTCTTCTCCTTGTATGATCTGAAAGTTTAGAGGGACGGCCAGGTCTTCGTAGATTTGCAGTGGTCTGATACTCCCATTTCAATATTATCGCTTGCACAGTGCTCCTTGGGATGTTTAAGGCTTGGGAAATCTTTTTTTCTATCCAAAATTCTATCTGGTTTTAAACTTCTCCACAACAGTATCTCGGACCTGCCTGGTGTGTGCCTTGTTCTTCATGAGGCTCTCTGCGCTTTAAACGGACCTCTGAGACTATCACATTGCAGGTGCATTTATACGGAGACTTGATTACACACAGGTGGATTCTATTTATCATCATTAGTCATTTAGGTCAACATTGGATCATTCAGAGATCCTCATTGAACTTCTGGAGAGAGTTTGCTGCACTGAAAGTAAAGGGGCTGAATAATTTTGCACGCCCAATTTTTCAGTGTTTTATTTTTTTTTAAAGTTTGAAATATCCAATAAATTTTGTTCCACTTCATGATTGTGTCCCACTTGATTCTTCAAAAAAAAATAGTTTTATATATTTGTTTGAAGCCTGAAATGTGGCAAAAGGTTGCAAAGTTTAAGGGGGCCGAATACTTTCGCAAGGCACTGTATATACAGTACAGACCAAAAGTTTGAACACACCTTCTCATTCAAAGAGTTTTCTTTATTTTCATGACTATGAATATTGTAGATTCACACTGAAGGCGTCAAAACTATGAATTAACACATGTGGAAATTATACATAACTAACAAGTGTGAAACAACTGAACATATATTTCATATTCTAGGTTCTTCAAAGTAGCCTTAATGAGCTTGATGAGCTTCAAGAGGTAGTCACCTGGCACAGCACCCCATCACTCTCCTTCTTGGTCAAATAGCCCTTACACAGCCTGGAGGTGTTTTTGGGGTCATTGTCATGTTGAAAAATAAATGATGGTCCAACTAAACGCAAACCGGATGGAATAGCATGCCGCTGCAAGATGCTGTGGTAGCCATGCTGGTTCAGTATGCCTTCAATTTTGAATAAATCCCCAATAGTGTCACCAGCAAAGCACCATCACACCTCCTCCAGGCATGTAGAGTCCATCCGTTCACCTTTTCTGCGTCGCACAAAGACACGGGGGTTGGAACCAAAGATCTCAAGTTTGCACTCATAAGACCAAAGCACAGATTTCCACTGGTCTAATGTCCATTCCGTGTGTTCTTTAGCCCAAACAAGTCTCTTCTGCTTGTTGCCTTTCGTTGGCAGTGGTTTCCTAGCAGATATTCTACCATGAAGGCCTGATTCACACAGTCTCCTCTTAACAGTTCTAGAGATGTCTGCTGCAAAAGGTGGCTACCTTGAAGAACCTAGAATATGAAATATATTTTCAGTTGTTTCACACTTTTTTGTTATGTATACTTCCACATGTGTTAATTCATAGTTTTGATGCCTTCAGTGTGAATCTACAATTTTCATAGTCTTGAAAATAAAGAAAACTCTTTGAATGAGAAGGTGTGTCCAAACTTTTGGTCTGTACTGTACATCGTGGACACAATAAGGGTAAGTCTAAAGACTCCCAAACAGTAGGACACAGGCGTTTTTTAGAAAATATACAAATACATTTCAGGAACAAGTAATGGCAGTATGTCAATAGCAGATCTCAAAGCACACAACGTGTAAATAGTTGTTGACCTCTATAGAAATCTATTAGCAGGATTACCAGGCCTTGTATAGTGATAATTCTGCGCCAAAACTCAAAAAAAAAAAAAAATGTGCATATATAAATTAGATATAAAATATAAATACACAATGACTAAAGCTGCTCCTCTAGAAAGCAAGTAATACTTGTTTGAAATATTGGTAGATAGTTGAGGGCACTAATTATTATTTAACGTGCTATGATCCACTATATGTCATATAAATATATAAGTCCATATGTGATATCCGTATATATAAGTGAATCCAAATTCTAAATATATCACCAAAAGAGTACTCGGTGTACTTTCAAAAAGTGCAGTCCCAATTAAAAATAATTATTATTCCACTTGATCCAGTGATCTAAATGGTGAAAAAGGCTGTCCCAAATCTTGCTCAGCGTGAATAGAATTTTCCTTCACCACACTCAAATCTTCGTGATCACCCAATGTGCTCAAATGGTTAATGCACTTACCAGATGTCTCTGACTTCTTTGGTGAGAAAGAAAGTCAGATATAGCCTTTGCAGGTTAGTGCCTGCATACACATTAATCGGACAGGAAAAATGCCAACCTCTTGCTCAGGAGTGTATAGTGAGATATGTAAAAAAAGGAATATAGAAATCCATCACGTAATACTGCTTGGTTTATTAAAAATAAGGCTATATAAAACGGCCAATTGACCTCTTACATTAAAAGGTGCCTGTCTCGAGGCGTGGCCGGCAGCGGACGTCTCTGAGGGGAGCTCCGAGTCCCACTACTGTAATCCGCAGCCATCGGGGTGTTTATTCACCATTCTGAGCTTTAAAACCACAACATCACTGAGCCCTGGTCCCCGTGGAGTCTGGTGTCAGTGTCCTGGTGGAATTTGGCTGGTCGGCGCCGGAGATATCCCCGCACCAACCCGCGAGGCCGCCGCCATATTGCCTGCTCGAGGCCTGCTGGAGGAGCCGGATCCCACAGCTTCTGGAGGTAGTTGATCACATCCAGCCCTTACCCATCTCCTCCCCACCCACCTGGTGCTGTCTGGTGGCCTCGCCTGGTCCCGGAATTGTCCGCGGCTGCCAAGATCTGGTGCGGCCTAGTTAGGCCCGTGGATCCCCAGACTTTCCTGACGCTGTACCCCGCGAAAGTGCACCTCGGCTGAACCGCCCTCGGTGATACAGTTGCCCACTACCATCCACCCTCCCTTCTATCCTGAGCTCCTCCATGACCAGCACTTTGAACTGACCCTTTTGTGCAACTGCTGTATAGCAGACTCACGGCGGTCATCTTGCAGCCAGCACCCCCATCTACCGCAGAGGAAGGATAAATCCTCTAAACAAATGTCTCCAGCTAGTAATAGACACTCTCCTGCCTCTTCCTCTGCATCTGGAAGCCCTGAGAAAGCCAGGTTTAAATTGGATACTACGGGATCTTCCCATGAGGGGAGTGCAGGTCTTGAATCTGGAAACAACACCAGGGAGCTCCCGGACTCCATCGACCGTTAAACCACAAGTAACCAACCAGTGCTGGATACCACGCTTAAAGATATGCTGGTATCCCTGAGGAGCTCCCTTCACAGCGACATGATGGCATGCGACCAAAAATTTGGGAGTGAACTGCAGGCTGTAACATCACGGGTAGACCATGTCGAAAACAGGATGGGGGAATTTGCCACCACGATCAACAGCCTTGTGGATGCCCATGACGCTAGGGAAGAGGAAATTGAGGCAGTCAAAGCTAAAATGGCAGACATAGAGGACTGTTTCAGGAGGAACAACCTCAAAATACGCGGGGTTCCCAAATCCGTTCAACAATCAGAATTGCGCGACTTTGTCGCCAAGATCTTTATCTCAATTCTCCCTGATCTCACTGAAATGGACATAACAATGGACAGAATTCACAGACTACCAAAACCCTCCTACCTTCCAGATAAAATACAGAGGGATATCATCCTACGCCTGCATTTTTTTCACGTAAAAGAACGCCTGATGTCCAAGGTGCGCAATAGGGATCTCATCCTCCCGCAGTACAAAGATCTTCATTTCTTCTCAGATTTGTCTCAATTTACGTTGCAGAAACGGCAAAATCTCAACACCATTTCCAAGGCATTGCGGAACCACAAAATAGTCTATAAATGGGGATTTGCAACCAAACTCATTATCACCAATGATGGAAAAGAACATACAGTGGATTCCCTGGCTAAAGGCTTGGTTTTGCTCAAGACATGGAATATCATCCCAGATGATCCCTCCGGTGGGTCTAACAACCGCAGTCCAGATCGAGTTGGAGGTGATTGGAATGTGGTCAACTCCAGGAATGTTCGCTCACACCGCTGAAGATGCTGTGGGCTGCTCAAATTGTTTTACTATTCCTAATTGCCCTGTTCTGGAGGCACCCTGCTGAACTTGCCATACACCCTTTTGGTTACTTGCAGCCATGAGCTGCACTCAGGTCATAGTGACCTATGTTCACCTGTTTTGGAGCTTTTTTCTCTGTTTGTGGTTTGTTTTTATTATTTTTGTTTGTTTCTCATTGTTTACGTTGCAGTCTAACACCCCACTCTGCAGTTGGTCTCATAAGCGTCCTCATATCCACTGAAGATCTATTGAATGGACTCACACGTGATCATCTGACCGTGAAGGCGACTCTTATTGGCTCACCGGTATGGTATGCTAAGCCACCTGATGTAAGTGTTACTTATTCTTCATACTGCTTATCAACTCAGATCGCTGTCCCAGGATGACTATTACTTTCTTAACTATTAACGCTAAAGGCCTCAACCACCCAGCCAAAAGAAAATCATTGTGGGCTGAGGCCATTAGATTTAACTGATGTCCTCTGCACTCAAGAGACTCACTTCCAGGGCGACAAAACGCCGAACTGCACCCATCCAAAATATCCATACATCTTCAAAGCCAGTGCCTCGGCAAAAAAACAGGGGGTGATGACAGCAATTAGGTACTCTGTTGCGTTCAAATTGCACAATGAAATTGCAGACTCCAAGGGACGCTACCACATCCTTGTGTGCGACATTAACTCTACCACTTACACCGTGGTTAATGTTTATGCGCCTAATGACCACCAAATTCACTTTTTGAAACAGGTCCTCAGAAGTGTTAGACCGATACAAAAGGGTTTCCTTCTCTTATGTGGAGACTTCAATCTCCCCCCTGATCCTCAGGTGGACTCCACGTCGTGCTCACGCAGACACCATCATTCTCTGCAATCAACACTACACTCACAGGATCTCTATGACGCTTGGAGATGTCTCCATAGCACTGAGAGGGACTATTCTTTCTTCTCAACGAGCCATGGCGTTTACACAAGACTAGATATTTTTCTTACGGACAAATGGTTGTTGCCTAAAATTGTGGATACTAAAATTAATGTAATTACATGGTCGGATCATGCCTCTGTGACACTCTTGGTTGCTGATTCGCCGGGCGTGGGGTACTACCTTTGTCTGGCATTCCAGCCCGAGGTTGTTTCAAGCTGACCACTCCAAAAATACCTTGCAGAAGGAACTGACTGATTTTTTCTCTTGTAATGTCGGCTATGTATCGGACCCTATGGTTTTATGGAATTCCCATAAGGCATTTATGAGAGGGGTTTTGATTCAGATGGGTGCGAGGGCTAAGAGGATGAGGGGGCAGCAGATACAAACTCTCATTTCTACTATACACACTCTAGAATCCCAGAATAAGCAAAATGCTTCTCCGCTAGTCTCTAGTCAATTAACACAACTTAGAAAAGAGCTCCGCTTGATTCTACTTGACAACTTTGAAAAATCTTCCAAGCGCCTTAAAATGACATACTACGTAAGTGGCAACAGGGCTGGGAAACTGTTGGCCAACCGCCTCAGAGGGTTACGACATAAGACCACTATCCCCTTTATTCGCCACCCCTTCACCCATGATAAACTGTTCCACCCACAAGCAATAGCTGACACGTTCAGTTGCTATTACAGCTCACTCTATAATTTAAAAGATGACCCCTCCACAATCCAACCCACGGGACCCATTATCTAAGACTTTCTGAGCAAAATTGAACTCCCCAGAATATCATGTAACCAACTGGAAGATTTAAATTCTCCCTTTTCGGAAACTGAAATTGCCAAAGTCATAGACTCCCTTCCTAACAACAAAGCCCCTGGGCCTGATGGCTTCACCAGAGAGTATTATAAAGCTTTTAAACTGGAACTAGTCCCATATTTAGCAGGTATTTTTAATCAAGCTGCCTCCTTGTCCTTTTTTCCATCTGAGATGCTCAGGGCTATGATTATGGCGTTGTCGAAGCCCGGGAAGGACCCTGATACACCCCAGAATTTTAGGCCCATTTCATTGCTCAATAACGATCTGAAGTTATATGCCAAGCTCCTCGCCAATAGATTGGTGGACCTTTTACCGTCATTGATACACCTGGACCAATCGGGGTTCACAAAAGGCCGACGGACATCTGATGCCACTAGGCGTCTAATTAATATTGTGCATCTAGCCAATCGAACAAAAACGCCTTCTCTGCTCCTTGCTCTGGATGCAGAGAAGGCGTTTGACAGAGTCCACTGGGATTATTTGGCCAAAGTGCTTTCCAAATTTGGGTTCGAGGGCAGAATATACTCAGCTATTATGGCACTATACACGACCCCCTCGGCCCAAGTGTATATATCGGGGATGCTCTCCAAGGCATTCAATATTTCTAATGGAACCCGCCAGGGGTGCCCATTGTCCCCTCTTATATTTAGTCTCCTTATGGAACCCCTGGCAACTTATATACGTTCTCACCCCCAAATAAGTGGTTTCATGGTTGGAGGCGTACAACCTACCATAAGCCTCTTTGCGGATGACATAATTTTGATGCTCACCAATGTTGAGTCCTCTCTGGCTTCGGCTCACCAGGTATTGCAATTATTTACGACGGTGTCATACTATAAGGTCAATGAAACCAAGTCGCCTATTTTAGGGGTGGGTATTCCTGCCCGAACTAGGCATGCCCTTAGTACAAAGTTTCCCTTTCCATGGAAGGAGAAAGGTATATCATACTTAGGTATAACTCTTACATCTTCACCCTCTGAGTTAGTGAGGGAAAACTATACCCCATTTTTGCAACTGTTACATACTAAATTAGAGGCTCTGGCAAAATTTGAATTATCCTGGTCGGGACGACTGGCTGCCTTCAAAATGCAAGTCCTCCCACAGCTACTATATGTCTTTAGAACCCTGCCCATCCCGGTCCCACCCTCCTTCTTCCTCTCAGCGCAATCTACTCTCAATAAATTACTTTTTGGGGCAAACGGGCGCGATGTGCATTCCGCAAAACTATCAAACATAGGAGGGCGGGAGATATAGGCCACACCCACATCAAGGATTACTATACAGCCTCGATCTTGGCCCAGCTGAAGGGCTGGTTTCCTTGCTCCGCTCCATCCCTATGGGTTGCTTTAGAGCAACAGCTGATCCCGGGCCAGAATCTTTATGACTATCATCACTAGCAACCTCCGTCCAGACCCATCCCCGGACATTGGACCGACTATTAGAGCATCTACTGATGCATGGCAAATACTGATTTTGCAAGTTTCCCCACAGTATAAACTCATCCCAATGAGATTTCCACTGGCTGCCCTATCCTATCTTATCCCTGATATCTCTGTGGAAGGCTGGAGTTCGGGTGGGGTACTGGATATAAAAGACTTGTATGTGGGACCTGCACTCAAAACATTTAGAGCTCTCCAACTGGAGTACTCTATACCCATGACTGAATACTTTCGTTATGTGCAAATTTCACACCTACTGAAACGACAGACTGACCTATATACTCTCCTCCCGTGGCATATAGCTCTATATTATTCAGTGAAACGTACAAAAGTCAAAGGCATATCAGTGTTCTACTCTTACCTACAGGATAAGCTAGCATTCACCAAATCCTCTGATATGCAAGCCTGGGAGAGAGAATTTGATACAGTATACTCAGTTGATCAATGGCAGACGGCCCTGGGGGTAACATATTCCTCCACCAAATGTGTTAATCTTTGGGAACTATTCCAAAAAATCTTATTGAGATGGTATCTCACCCCATTCAGGTTGTCCAAAATCGGCAAAGGTATATCCCCCGGGTGCTGGAGGGAATGTGGAGGAACGGGTACGCTGTTCCATATTCTACGGTCCTGCCCCGTGACAATGCAATACTGGCAGCTAATCCAAAACCTGGTAGCACAGGTCCTTAAACGTAATCTGACCCTGTCCCCGGGGCTGGCGCTACTTTCCTTGGGTATAGAGCAGATCCCTTACCATTCGAGAACACTTCTATCCCACATCCTTCTAGCTGCTAGGCTAGCTTTGGTCAGGCATTGGAGGACTACTGCTAGACCTCCACTGTCGGAAGTTATCCAAATAATCAATACCCATGGCTCATATGAACAACTATTTGCCTCCGGGGTAGGTAACTATGCAGAGATTAATAAATTCTGGGAACCTTGGAACAACTGGTATAAGGTTCAACCCGGGCCTGGCCCGCCGTGAGCTAGCCCTTGCCTGACACAAGGCAGGTATACTGCCCATTGCTAAGGGTGACTAACTGCGTCTGTTTCTAATGCTCTAGTTTTAGTCTGCTACTCTGTTTGTTTTTTTGTTTTTTCTTGTTTTTCTTGTTGTTTTCTGTTATTTCAGTTGCACTATCCCATTTTAGTCATGTTGAGTCTGGTGCTATACTAGTACCTCGAGTCTACATGAAAACTGGCCCTTCTGGCATGATGGGTTACGGGAATCCAATTACTATCATCTGTTATGTACACCATCATAGTACTGTATGGATAAGATTCCTCCTCACCTTGTGATCCAAACCGCTGATATGTTTTCTTTGTATTTTTGTACATGTCATTTATGTTTAAAAATGTTAAAACTAATAAAAACTATTGAAACGAAAAGGTGCCTGTCTCGGCACCAAGGCTGCTCGCTCGTCTATATTGTGTGCTTGTCCTCCACCTCCGTAACGGCGTGCGTTCCACCCAGCGGAACAGCAACCAGATGTCCGGAACTTGCATTGACTACCACGTGACCAGGTCCGCCACCGACGTACGTTTCGTTTTTCAAACGTCTTCAGGGCGCGTACCTGGTCACTGAAGGATCATGGTATTTGTAGTTTGTATGCACTTCCCCTCCCAATCCAAAACAGAGAAATATTAACTGATTGTGTTGCAGCCTCGGTGTCGGTCAGCTTCACAATAAGAATTGCATCCATGTGTATACTTATTCTACATCTCATATGCTCACATTTGGTATACATTAAAGTAATACTACAGTGCCTCTTTGCAATATATTTAAAACAAACAGAGCTATATTTGGTTCTCCCTCGTATGTGGACACCCATGCTTGGAATATTTCATCCTCTCACTACGTGTCTCCTAGTTAACCCTTCGGTATCTAATTTGATCTCCTATTGGGGAAATGCACATATTATATTGTGACTTATTATAACCCCTTTATGTTTTGGGTCTCTAAATTGTATACTATGTATAACTATTAATGCTCCCATGCACCATAGCTCTTGGTGCTGGAGACACCTACCCAAATTAGAAAATCTATTAGGTATTCCATATCTAACTAGTTATTAGCTCCTCCCCGTATTAAAAATCAATATTTGATAGTATAAATTTGTGCCCTCCATCACATAGTAATACAGAACCCAAATCAAAGTGTATATATAAATGGTATTGTACTTCTGTTTTGTCCCTTTAGACTATAAATGTTCTGACCATCAGTGACCAGGTACGCCCCTGAAGACATAATCTACAAAATGTATGTTGGCGGCGGTACCTGGTCACGCTATCTTATGCCACTTCCGGTCCCTCTGGTTGCTGCATAGGGCCGATGAAACGCATGCCATCCACAGATTTGGAAGCAAGGTGAATCGAACAAGCTAGCAGCCCCAGCCACTTTTAAATGTAAGGAGCCATTTGGCTTTTGTTTTTTATGCTTTTTATTAATTAAATCAGTATTACACTATGGATGTCTTCCATTCCTTTTCCATATCATGCCTGCAATTATGAAGAAGAGGTACCATATTACTCCTGTCATATTGATATGCAAGCAGGCATTATCCTGCCAAAGCGATATCTGACTTTCTTTTTAATTAAAGAGGTCAGATATCTGGTAAGCAGACTACTAATCTTTTGCACTTTGGGTGTTGTTTTTTGTTTTTTTTAAAGAGTTTCTGGTGAAGGATTGTATCTCAACACCGCACAACAATAATTATCTGTCACTGGATTTTTAAGATTGAATATATTTTGTTGGGACGCTTTTTCTATTTTTTTTATTTTTTCACATTTGTGCATTTACTATCAGATTGTTGGAATATGTTTTGATACTAATTTATATACTACTGGTTCATAATCACTAATATTTGTGGCACATGAACAGTGCCCCCTATCATGTTCTATATTATCCAAAGACTGTGTGTCTGTATATAAACCAAAAGCATCAATGTAAATAAAATCTTCCTGGCAGAAAGTAAAACCAATAAATTCAAGAAGCAACTGATCCCAAACTAAAAGGTAATCTCTCACAGAAAGTGCAAGTTTTACATGTGAAATGGGTGGCTTAAGACCTTTCAAAGACCATGTAAAATTCCTTCCAACTCCTTAAAATAACATGGCACATGTGAAGGCTAACAAAGACTAACCATCCTTCAGTTATACTTTTTATTTTTTTGTAAAAGGATGTTAATTTCCTGATCCTATATATCTTTCCCATGTAAAGATAAAATTGCAGAGTGACAGAGTTTATGAACATACCAAGGAATTCAAGTTTAGTGCAGGGTCAAATAGCTTCTTTTTTTCCTACCAAAGAAAGTAGTGATAACTAAATTAAAGAGCCAATTACTTCACCCATTCTGCTGAAAGGCAGGCTAGCAGACTCGCCCACAGACTGTGGAAGTTCAAAAGTATTGCTGCAGTGTTGCTAAGAAGCTTCTACAGGCAAAGAAGAATGTCCTTGGTAGGCATGAATTCATGCACCACACCGATGGCCTTAACGCCATTGCTATATGCAACCACTCTTAGTCCTTGACTCTGGTGAGCCTCTATTATCTCTCCTGGCATATAGCATTGTCTTCCCTCCACTGGATGATGAGGCACATTTCCTTTGTAGCTCCTTCTTGCAGGTGGCATACTATTTCCTTTTTTTTTTTGTATAATCAGTATTTATTGAAAAATTAAAAGGAAAACAGAAACATAAAAGGGGGAGGGGGGAGAGCGTATAAGCCAAATGTCAGATACACCCAACAGGTTATTATTACATAAAGATCTGGCCACGCAGGGCCGCCAAACATTGGAGCCATGTATCAAACAATGCACATTGTGTGAGCAGGTATGGGCCGCCAGTGTCAGACTCAAACTCAGCCATGGGGGGCCGGTCTAGCAGCCAACACCCTAAGGTCGTCCGCGGCCGGCCCGGCCCCCCTCTGCAACATGGAGGCCACATGGGCCACGATCAAAGATGTTGTGGGAACGAGCATCTAAGGTGTGATATCTCAGAGGGGGAGGAGCAGAACTCCCCGTCGGACCCCCCAAGCCCGGATATGAGCCAGGAGGGAGGTCCGCGCGAGAGCCCCACCAACCCAGGCGAGCCGTAGGGCTCAAAACCGAACCAGAAGCCCACATCCGGGGCGGAGGGGGGGGGTACTGAGACCTCCAACTAACCACCCACCACCCCCAAGTGAGCTCCAGGAGTCGGCAAGGGCCCCCAGGCGGGCTATGGGGTATACCAAGGTCTAGCAATTTGCTCGAACTAGCCCATCACCACACTCAACATTCTCAAGGAGTAACATTCCATCAATGGTCACAAGCTGTATCAACAAAAAAGGGGGGATCGGACTTCTGGGAGGGGAGAGGGTGAGAGGGAGATAAGGGTCTGGGAAGAAGAAGGAGCACAGGTAAGACATGTAGGGAGAAAGGGGGGGAAAGGGGAAGAGGGGGGGAAGAGAAAAAAAGAAAAAGGGGGGGGGGAGTAGAGAAAGGAAGAGTGCGTACCTTGTCAGTAAGAATCAAACCTGTTCGCTTCCACACCGCGCGCTCCACTCCAACAACAAACATTAGTGCCGGACGGCCATCCCCTTAACCAAGTGCTGGTGGGTCCAGTTGCTCCCCAGCGAGAGCTTGCAGCCTGCGAGTCTTAAGGGAGGGCTCCGCCAGTTCCAGCAAAGCCACGTCTAGGCTAGAGGGGACAAAAACAGGGTCCGAGACATAGTCTGTCCACGGTGCCCACACGGTCATATGTCGGTCCTGTCGGTCGCGACAGGTCGCCACCCATCTCTCAGCCTCTCCGATGTCACTTACCGCCCGTATCCAATCCTCGCGACCAGGTACTCTAGTCTGCCTCCAGTACACCGGAAGCAACCTCCTGGCCGCATTGAGTAAGTGTGGAATTACACTTTTCTTATAGTGACTAAGAGGAATTGTTGGGACATGGAGAAGGAAGTGCACCGGAGAGAAGGGTATGTCAACCTCGGTGATCGTCAGTATCTGGTCTCTAACGTCCGCCCAGAAGGGCTCAATCAGAGGGCAGCTCCACCATATGTGGATAAGTGTGCCCCTGTGCCCGCACCCACGCCAACACAGCCCGGACTCAGTTGGGTAAATACACGCTAAGTCCGCCGGCACACGGTACCAGCGAGACAATAGTTTAAAATTTGTCTCTTGTGTTTTAGAGTCCACAGAGGAAGAATGAGTGAGGCGGTATAGATGGGTCAGTTGTGCGTCCGTAAGGACCTGATCCAAATCTCTCTCCCATTTCCGTATGTAGGCGGGCACGGGCAAAGGGGCAGCAGACCCCAGCAAACGGTAGAGTTCAGACACCAGGTGTGGGGTAGGCTCATCAGCAATGAACAGACCCTCAAACGGGGTGACAGAAGAGGGATCTCTTATCCTGTGACCCTGTTTTTCAAAAAAGTGGTGTAGTTGCCTGTACCGCCAGAAGTTCATCCGTGGCCCCTGTCTTCCCGTCGGAAGGGTCTCGTAATCCAGAAGCTTACCATCTTTCATGAGGTTCCCGCAGCTGGCGTTCCCATTCTCCACCCATGGCCCAAAAAAGGCCATTTGTTCCCCCGGAGGGAACCAAAGGAAGCCACCCAATGGGGCCAGCGGCGACACAGGGGGAGACAATTTAAAGCGGGGGTTCGCCCTGTTTAATAAAAAAAAAACTTTTTTTTTTTTTTTGACAATTAAATTCGGCATCGTAGCGCGAGCTACGGTATGCCGGTCTTACATTTTTTATGCCCGTACTCACTGTGCTATCGTTGATTGAAGAATCCGGGGAATGGGCGTTCCTATGGTGAGAGAAGGTGATTGACGGCCGGCCCTGGCACGTCACGCTTCTCTGGAAATAGCCGAAATAGGCTTGGCTATTCACGGCGCCTGCGCATAGCCTGTGCGCAGGCGCTGTGAATAGCCGAGACCTACTCCGGCTGTCTTCGGGGAGCGTGACGTGCCAGAGCCGGCCGTCAATCATCCTCCCTCTCCATAGGCACGCCCATTCCCTGCGGGAGTCGGATTCTTCAATCAACAATAGCACAGTGAGTACGGGGTTTAAAAATTTAAGACCGGCATACCGTAGCTCGCGCTACGATGCCGAAAGTAATGGAATAATGGGGTGAAGGAGGGTGAACTACCGCTTTAAGCGAAGCGTTTAATCTATCCCAGAGCGCGAGCACATGGGTCGTCAATGGGGAGGTTGTCTCTGATAGGCCTCTGTGTTCCCGCTGTAACCACGGTGCGTACGATAGGTTCCGCCCCGCAAGGCATTTCTCTAGAGATACCCAGAGCTTCGATTGAGAGTGGAAACGCCAGTTCAGTATCCTTTGGAGAGCGACTGCCCTATAATATCGTCTAATGTCAGGAAGTCCCAGCCCACCCTCTGTCTTAGAGCGCTTTAACGTCTTGAGAGCTATTCGGGGCTTATGTGCGCTCCAGATAAATTCAGTCAGCATGCTAGAGAGGCGATCAAAGAACAGTCTAGGCAATCTAATCGGGAGCATTTGGAAATAGAAAAGGATACGCGGTAGAATGTTCATCTTCACCACGTTCACCCGGCCAAACCAGGTGAAGGCAGTGCGAGTCCACTTAGTGAGATCATCTTTAATCGCAGCTAACAAAGGGGGGAAGTTTGTCTTGTACAAGGCTTCATACCTATCCGTGAGTCGTACTCCCAGGTAGCGTAAGGAGGTGTTGGCCCACGAGAAGGGAAAGGCAGCCTTGAGTCTGTTTGTTAAGTCTGGGGTCAGGTTAATGGGGAGGATCTCCGATTTGTCAAAATTTATTTTGAAATTGGATAGGGTGCCAAAGTGGTTAAGTTCCTTCAACAGGACCGGCAGCGAGAGCAGCGGGTTCGCGAGATGGAAAAGGACATCGTCAGCGTAAGCTGAGAGTTTATGTTCCGCATTCCCAACCTGCAAGCCCCTAATATCACCATTAGCCCGAACTGTACGGAGCAGGGGCTCCAGAGCAAAAAGGAGGGGCGAAAGTGGGCACCCCTGCCTCGTGCCGTTCCTGATGGGAAAGCGGGAGGAGAGGGTACCATTCACCTTCACCTGTGCACATGGATCAGAGTACAGAGCCAGGACGGACGCCAACATACGGGGGCCCAAGCCCAAGTGTTTAAGTACCTCTTGCAGGTACGACCAGTCCACCCGGTCAAATGCCTTTTCGGCATCGGTGGAGATGATGAGGTAGGGCTGGGGGGTCTGCACAAGAGCGGGCCCAGTGAATGAGCTGGACCGCCCGTATGGAGTTGTCCCGCGCCTCCCTGCCTGGGATGAAGCCTGTCTGATCAAGGTGCACAAGTCCAGGCAACAGATGTTTGAGCCTATTGGCCAATATTTTCGCTAGGATCTTCACATCTAAGTTAAGGAGCGAGATAGGGCGGTAACTCTGTGGGGCGGCGGGATCCTTACCCTCCTTCGGGATCACGGTAATATGGGCTAGTAAAGCTTCCGACGGAATTGCCGTACCCCCCGCTATACAATTAAAGTAGCGTAGTAGTGGGTTTTCCAAGTGGGAGAGAAAGGTCGCAAAGTATGCCTTGGTAAACCCGTCTGGGCCCGGGCTCTTCCCAGCGGGTAGAGACCCAATCGTCGATCTGAGTTCTGTCAGGGTGATTGGTTGTTCCAAAGCTGAGGACTGGTCGTCCGTGAGCGAGGGGAATGCCGACGAGGCCAGGTAGTCACGAATCGCCTGACATTTCGCGGCCCGCGCTGGGGAGGAGAGATCAGGGTTCAAATCATACAAAGCGGCGTAGTACTCCCGGAAGCCCGCTGCGATTTTAGAGGACAGCACCGTCGGTGCCCCTGAAGGGGAATTTAATTTGTGAACATGCATCTGCGCCGTTCGTGTCCGGAGCGCCCGTGCTAGCATGCGACCGCACTTGTTCCCATGTTCGTAGAACCTATGGGACATGTGGCGGAAACGTTTGTGTGTCTGCCTGTCCAGAAGCCGCAGGAACAACTCCCGCAGTTCCGTCAGGGTACGCAGTGCCTCTGGGCCCCCCGTCGTTTTATGGTCGAGTTCAGCTTTCTGGAGGGCGGTGTACACCCTGTGAAAGTCCGCCATGCGTTCTCGCTTCAGACGGGAGCCTTGAGAAATCAATGCCCCCCTGATCACGGCCTTATGGGCCTCCCACAACGTGCCCTCACTCACGTCAGCCGTGGAATTCTCGGAAAAATAGTGGGACAGAGTGTCTGCGATTTCTCCCACCACCCCCGCGTCGTCTAATAGGTTGTCATTCAGTCGCCATGTCCAGGATCGACGTGAACCGGAGGGTAAAGCAAAGACCGCCGACACCGGCGCATGGTCCGAAATGGTGATCTGTCCTATGGAGGCAGATCTCAAAAGCTCCAGGGAGTTCCGGTCCACATACAGGTGATCTATGCGGGTGTAGACGTCATGTACCTTAGAATAGTAGCTAAAGTCGCGGTCAGACGGGTGTAGTGTTCGCCAGCTATCCGTCAGGAGGAGGGATTGGAGGGACTTACGGAAGTGTTTAAGGAACGCGTAGGAGTGTGTGGGTCTAGCATGAGAAGTGTCAAGTAAGGGGTCAGGGCTGACATTGAAGTCCCCCCCCAGGATCAGGGAGCCCTCTCTAAACTCACCCAAACGTTCCAACATAGTGTCGAGGAACCCCAGCTGATTAACATTAGGGGCATAGATAGATGCGAACGTGTAGGTGTGCCCTGCCAGGGAGCCCTTCAGAAATACGTAGCGGCCTAGGGGGTCTATTCGGGTGTCAGTGGGTTGAAAGGGGCATGACCTGTGTATAGCTATTGCGGTACCCCTGGATTTAGGGGTTGGAGATGTACTAATAAACCACTGGCTAAAGAGGTGTTTAGGGAGCCTGGGTAGCGACTGAGGCGTAAAGTGGGTCTCTTGCAGGAAGACCACCTGCGTTTTGAGCCTCTTCAACTCCCACCAGAGCTTGCTGCGCTTGTGGGGGGAGCATAAGCCTCTAACATTGTAAGAGCTTACCTGTAGGGTGGCCATAGGTGTGTCCGGAGAGGATGGAGTCGCTGATAGATACGGGGCGCACGGTGTGGAAGGCAGAGCAGCAAGACGCACCTAGGAGAGAGAGGAGTAGGAGAAGGGCAAGGGGAGGAGAGAAGGAAAAGGGAGAAAAGGACAGATGAAAGAGTGGGAGGAGTGGAGACAAAATGACATGCATCAATAGTCAGGAAATGCATAGTAAACACGGCAAAAAACAGTGAAAAATAAAAATAAAGGGAGAGGGGGGAGAAAGGTCAAGACCAAACAGTCTAGCCAATTTACTATGGACCCTGTCCGGGACCCCGATCCTTAACGGAGGGGGGGCCCGGACCCTAGTCCAAGATCCCAAAGGGGATCAGTACCCAAAAAACAAAAAAGGGTAGCCTACTGGGGGAACGTGGCTAACACAACAAGAGGGAAAGGAGGGGGCATCCGCCACAGGCCACCGCACCAGGCGTGGAGCGGTATGTATGGGAGGAAAGGGAGCTAAGTGTCTAAGGTGGCAGTCCCAAGGGGTATAGGCAACAGGGAGCCCAAACAGTTGGTAATGGGCACATCGGTATAGGAATCATCAAGCATCTCCGGCCGGAGATGAAGTAAAGGAGGATCAGTCTCCAACTGGAGCAGGCCCTTGCGAGGACTCGGAAAGGTGTTGACTCCGTCTCCGTCTGCGGTTCCTGCGTTTAGCCGTTTGCCAGGGGCCCGAAGGCGGGAGGGCGAGGTTAGGGACCTCCGACGACGTCCGCCAGTCCGGGAAGTCCACCGGGTCCAGGTCAAGAGACGAAACAAAGTGTGGCAAATCATCCTTCGTGCGTAGAGTCACAGTTCTGCCATCTTTGGTAGCCTGAAGATAGAAGGGGAAACCCCAGCGGTATGTCAGGCCTGCATCTTGTAAGGCCGCCAAAAGGGGTCGCAGCAGCCTTCTCTGCATAAGGGTGCGCCTTGAGATGTCCTGGTAAAATGTCAGACGGGCACCATCAAAATCGTAGTGGGTTTTACCTCTCATCTTCTGCATTATACGGTCCTTAAGTGTGTATTTATGGAGTTTGCAGATGACATCACGCGGGTTGTTCACGTCTTGCGACGGTGGTTTAAGTGCTCTATGTGCACGGTCAATCTCCACCACAGCCGTAGCAGGCAGGCCTAAAATGTCCTTAAATATGTCTTCTAATGTAGGGGTTATATCCCTTGCTCCGGTCTCTTCAGGCAAGCCCCTTATCCTGATATTCGCCCTTCGGCTGCGGTTCTCCATGTCATCTAAATGACACAGCAAGGCCTCAATTTGATGGCTCTGAGCCGAACATTTCTCCTGTAGCTGCGAGATGACCGGGAGCACATCTTCCAGCTTCTGCTCCAGGGCTTCTACTCTATTGCCCAGATGGGTAGTGTCCGTCTTTAATTGGGCCACATCTTCTTTCAGGGCCTTCTCAACCCGGTCTGCAAAGCGCTCTAGGTCCGCTTTGGTGGGGAGGGCCCAAATATGGCGCCTGATGTCTGCGTCCTCCAGGGGGTCAGGCTCCTGAGAGAGGAGGGCGAGTGCGGGGAGATCGGGGCCGTCAGGTCACTCACCAGCGACGGAGTAGGCCCGGGGGAGCTCGGTTGCAGCTGGGATCGGGTCGTCGGGGCCTGCGAGGCTGGGGCAGCGCTCTGTGATCTCCCGGCCGGCGCCATCTTGAATGCCTCGCGGCCGCCTCTGGTCGGCTCCACGAGGAAGGAATCGAGCTGTCCCTGTCTCGAGCCACCTCCCCGAGGGGTCTGCGGGGGTGCCCGGTTCTTCTGCGACATGTCAGGGGACAAACGGCAGGCAATCCTCCCTTGTAGCTCAGGTTAGGTGCGGCGGTGGGTCGGAGCGGCAGACACACGCGTCCTCACTCCTCCATAGCCAGGACACGCCCCTATTTCCTTTTGCTGTGGGAGACTGTAACCTCTTAATGAAAGTTGATGGCTTTTCCTGACCAGCCAGATCAACCCCACCTAATGCCACTTGGCATGACCCTTGGTAGACCTACTCCATGGTCCACAGACCATGTAACTGGCCTAACATCATTGCTATGGGCAATCACTTTTGGCCCCTTGCCTCTTATCAGCCTCTCTCCTGGTGAAGCAAGGAAGCTGGAGGAAACAGTTTGTTCAGATTGGCACATCACTGCTGACAATAACCGGATGTGACATTTCGTTTCATGTGAGATTGAGTAAGAGCGGGAGATCTCAAGAGCCACAGGAGGGGGGGCACCATGCTGCCGGCTTTGTTGAAGTAATCGGCAGCTATGGAGCTGTTGCATCACTTTGAAGCCAAGAGTTGGTGAAATAAAACCTGCACAAGCTGATGTCTGCTACTTATGATTAAAGTTCACTCTTTTTTGTTTTCAAAAGAGTTGTATTGGTAAAAAGAGAAAATACCAGGTATAGCAGTATACAGAGTCACAGGATATCACATAAATCAGAATCGACAGAATCAAAAAGATACAATGTTATGAGGTATGTGTAACAGGGTAAATACAAGATAGCCTGCGGGTCAATGACCAAATGAGAAATTACAAAAAACCTGGTACATAATAATGAACAAACCAGAACAATAACAGAGAAAAACAGAGAAAAGATTCCAAACAATACAAAGGGGAGAGAGAAAACAAAAGGGGGAGGGGGGGTAGGTCAGTTCTGAAGCCTAAAAATGAACCAAGGATTCCATTTGGCGTCAAATATGGGAATAGAGTCGTGTAATGTGTGATGGACTTTCTCGGATAACATCATTTGATCAACTCCTTTTTATAATCAGCGGGAATGGAACTGATTCCTTTTTCCAACTCAGGGCAATAGCCCACTGCACAGCTAAACAAATCGAATGGATCCGTTTCACAAGGGGTCTGGGAGAATCTTGCAAGCTTTCAAATAGGAGGCAGTGTGTATGTGTCAGAGCCACGTGTCCACCTGCTAGTTTAACAATCAGTCCCAACGTTTCAGTCCAGGTGGTCCACAATTTGTCACATTCCCAAAATAAATGAAAATAGGAGCCTGGAAGGTCACAGCCTCTAAAGCATAAAGGGGACACCTGTGAGAACAGCCTATGAAGACGCACTGGATTGTAATACCAGCGGGTCAACAATTTTATAGCTGTTTCCCTAATAGTGAGGGAGAGAGTGCATTTTCGCATATTAAGCAAACACAATGTCCAATCTAAATTGTCTGCCGCTAAATTGAGCTCCTGTTCTCATTGAGCTCTATACTTGAGTGTAAGGGATTCTGTGGCAGAAACCAAAGAACTATAAATTCCCAAGATACTGTAAGACCCTTTTGGCAAGGGGTTGAGCTACAAATAGTTTCAAAACCAGTGGAAGAGCCTGATGTGGGATTAGCATAGTGTGACTAGAAAAAATGCCTGATCTGGTGGTAGTGATAAAACTCACCCACCAAGATACCATGCTTAGTTTGCAAATTAGGAAATGACTCAAACTTCGAGTCTTTTATAAAGTGTGCTAGTTTAGTCAGACCCAGGTCTATCCAGGTCTGGAAAGTCTCTGGGAAAGCAAAGGCAAATCGTTAGTCACCCAAAAACGAGTCACCCAAAAACGAGGCCCCCAAAGGCGGCTGCGACATAAGGCAAAACTTAATCTTATAATTGTCCCATAGGCCCAAGCATGCAGTAACTATAAGGTTTTTTGGAACAGAGATTCGAACTAGCTGGGTTGGAAGACCACATGAGTCCAGGCAGTTAAAATGGGGCAATTGAGTCCCCTTCAAACCAAACCCAAGGAACCCTGGGGTTACAAATGTTCCATTGAGCTTGCTGGGAAAATCTACTGGACAATTAGTACAGCCACCAATGAGGGACCCCAAGACCACCCCGTTTGGAGGATCAGTATAAAATGGTTTTAGCGAATCTAGGGGGCCTATCTTTCCATATAAATTTATTAAATAGGGTCTGTATCTTGAGAAGGTAAATTTTTGATCGCCTAATTGGAAGGGATCTGAATAAATACAGCAACTTAGGGAGACTGGTCATCTTAAGGGCAGTCACTCTCCCTAAAAGAGAGATGTGAAGTGGGGCCCACAGTTTAAGCAGTTGTTTCAATTCAGAGATCATTGGGGGGATAGTTGGCTTCAAACAATTTCCGGTAGTCACCGGTCAAATTGATCCCCAGATATGGAAGCGATTGGCTAGCCCAGGAGAACTTGAAAGAAAGTCTAAAGTGATCAAGCTCGGAAGAGGAGAAACCCACCGGAAGGGCCATTGATTTTGCTACGTTAACCGAGAGGCCCGAGACACTCGCAAACCTGGACCAAGTGCAGAAAAGGTTGGGCAACGTGATCAGAGGTTTGGTGATAAACATTAAAACTTCATCTGCATACAAGCAGAATTTGTAGTCAACCGATCCCTTGGGATATCCAGAGATTTCAGGGTCCCGCAACAGCGCAATAGACAAGGGTTCCAATGCCAGGGAGAAAAACAGTGGCAAGAGCGGGCACCCCTGCCTTGTACCCCTACCTAAGCTAAAAAAAACTCTGAGCTACATCCCAGAATCTTAATCCGGGTCTTGGGATCCTTATATAAAGCTTGAAAAGCCCTAAAAAACTTGCCATTAAAACCCATACGTTGCAACAGGGTGGACGCATAGCTCCAAGACACGCTATCAAATGCCTTTTGAATATCAAGGCTCAGCAGAAATAATTTCTTAGAGAATTGGTTAGCATCATGAATTATGTCAGCCGCTAGACGTATGTTATCCGTAGTTAATCCATGGGGGATGAATCCTGCTTGATATGGAGAGAACGCTAGCTAAACAATCAGCAAGAATCCTGCTGAAAATTTTCAGGTCATTGTTAATGACCAAAATCGGCCTGAGGTTTTGAGGGAGAGAATGATTTTTATTTGGCTTATGGATAAGGGACATATTAGCCAACAGCATTTCCCCAGGAAGGGAACCTCCCTGCAATACCGAATTGAAGAGCTGAACCAGCCTGCCAGACAATGAAGGTGCAATTTTTTTATAATAAATTGAAGAGAAGCTGTCTGGGCCAGGGGCCGAGCCAGACTTCAAGGCCTTAATCACATTCAGAGCTTCTGTTTGTGAGATATGTGAGTTTAGCCTCTCCACTTGGGAAGGGGAGAGAGTGGGAATCGGGAGTCCAACCAAGCCAAATCATCCCCGGAGGGATCAACGGTGATGGTGCCAAAAGGGTAGAATATAATTTTGTAAAGATCCTTAGTACCTCTTGCTGGTGTGAGGTGGTCAGACCCGAGTCATTAACTAATTTATATACATGAGGGGGTCTAGCAAACATGGTAGAAGGGGAGCTACCATGCATTAAAAATGTTGCCTTTGCCCATCTTATGCTGCTTACCACCAAAGCAGAAAATGCCCTGTCTAGCTCAAGACGTTTCTGATCAATTGCTATCCTCGTGGCCTCCTGAGTCAGCATAGGTGTGTTTTTATAAAGTTTGTCTAGATCTGTTAGGTCAAGAATCCTTTGCCTGTTCAATTTGTTACGAGCTGAGGCTTTCCCAAACGGTTTACCCCGCATGACCGACGACTGAAACGGGGGTTTCAGGTAGAGCGTTGAGTTCAAAATACTGGTCTATAGATTGCAGTACCTCAGACTCAACCACTGCATCCGAAAAAAACGCCTCATTTAAGCACCACGTGAAAGGTGCAGGGGCCAATCCGTTGAACTCTGTCTCAAAGGCAGTAATTTGGTGGCCTGACCAGACACAGGGATGAATGGTAGCTGTATTGGAATTGGCAAGGATAATTGGGGTGACAAAAACGTTATCCAGCCTGGCATAGCTGATATGAGGGGGGGGGGTGACTTCCCTAGCCCCAATATTATGGGCCCTCCGGGAGTCAACTAATTGGCAGTCCCTCAGTGCTCGTGTGAGGGAATTGGGGAAGGCCCTAGCCGAAGTGGTAACCAAACTCCTGTCAAGCATGGGGTTAGCTACTAGGTTAAAATCCCCACCGACAATCATGTGTGGGGATTGATAAGCAACCAAATGCTCAAAAAAGATGCAAAGAATGAGGCAGGGGGGTCATTGGGAGCATATACACTTGCAATAGTTTTAGCAAAGAAAAGGTATTACAACCCATGGATGAAAAGTGCTGCACACCCCTGATAAAACTTGAGAAAAGAGAAAATTACCCTAGGGGCTTTGTGCTGCAGCAAGAAATGAAAATTGTACCAGTTGATAAAGTATAAATTTTATTTAATATAATGTTCAAAAAGAGCCCCAAATAAAGGACTCCGGATATGAGCTTGACATAAATATCAATCAAGAACAAATAAGATCACATTATGATAATAAATACAGACAAAACAATACTGTGTATGTAAATACTATGGGCAAAATACCCCTACGCATTTCGACCTTAAAAGTAGCGGTCTTCTTCAGGGAGTAGTTTATTAAACGCAACCATAGATTCTATAAAGAAATATATATACAAATAAATAAGTCATATAACAAAAGAGCATAAGGAGGACCCGTCTGCCCCAACCATATGAGTAAATGGCGGGGTGCAGGTATTCCTCCTGCATAGATAAAATGATGTAACCACAAATTGCCACTTACCAAAATGCGTGTCGGAGAGCTGACCGGGACCGAGCACCGAGCCGCACCATCGAACTGCAACTTCAGGGTACCGGGGGGGGAAACGCGTAGGATCCCCTGGGTCAGTTGGAAAAAACTCCAAAAAAGGGCACAAGAGAGAAAGACACCCCCTAGACCTACGAGAGGTCACGAACCTAGCACACCGAAGATGCGCCAAGAGGCGGGAGGAGGGGGAGAAGGGACAGGGAAAAGGGGGGCAGGAGGGGGGGGCGGCAGAAGAGTTGGGAGAGCCGGCAAACCAGTGAGGGGAGGACCAAGGATCAGGCCCGGCCGGGCCAAAGTGGGACCCAGCACACCATGCAGGCAGAGGTGGACGGAATCTGGTGCAGGGCGGCGTCCCCCTCCTTATGTGGGGATGAGGACCCTGTAATAGAGATATAAATGAAACTTAATGAATTTATATAGATGTGTATCTCAATACGCATATGAGCATACCAAAACACACAGGTACATATTTTTGTATCTGTAAATGTAACAGGGAATGGAGAGTGTGTGTTAAGCAGTGTTTCTCAAATCCAGTCCTCAGGCCCCCCCAACAGGTCAGGTTTTCAGGATTTCCCTCAGATGAAAAGGCTGTGGTGATTACTAAGGCAGTGAAACTGATCAAATCACCTGTGCAAAATAATGGAAATCCTGAAAACCTGACCTGTTGGGGGGGCCCGAGGACTGGAATTGAGAAACACTGGTGTTAAGTGAATGATGAAGAAAGATCACATAGCTGGAGAATATTGTGTAGGATGTTAAAGTGAAGTTGAAAGTGGGGGTAGAAACCAAAAAATTAAAGTGATGAGGAGAAAAACGAAAAAAAGTATTGGGGGTGAAAAGTGAGTAATTAAGATAATTATAGGTAAAAAGGTGAGAGTGTGTATGGACAAAAGAAAAGGAGAAAAGGAAAGAGAGGGGAGGAAGTACAAAGAGAAAAAAGAAAAATAGTGAGACAAATAAAGGAGACATGGTGCCAAGAGAGAGGGGTGAGACTGTGTGAAATTAATAATTAAAATGGCTAAGTGCAAAAAGAAGTGATAATGGGGACAGGAGTATAAGCATGGGGAGTGAAAAGTACCTGTACTATCTGTATGGCTCACACAAATGGAAAAATTAAGTAGTCGAAAAGTTGAGACAAAACCCCCCATGTAGGGAGGGATGTCATACACTTTTAAGTAAGTACCTGCATCTGTTGGAAGATAACAAAGCAGGAATATATTATTAAAAAAGAGATAATGATTGTAAGTAAGGAACAAAGTTGCAAAGCTCCCACTTACCCTCCGGCAGCAGTTGTGTATCCTATCCAGTTTGTGCAGTCACCGTGGGATCTGGGTTCATCCCTGTGGGACTGACTATATGGGATCCGCCCAATCGGGTGGGGGTGTCCTCCCTCCACCATAGAGCCCCGCTCCTCCCCATAATGCATATGAGGCCGGGCGGCAGGTGGACCCAGCCCACCCGAAAACGAGATCCATCTCGATGGCACGTGTCCACCCTTACCGCCCACCCACCGACATACCCCCCCCAGAAGTAGAAACCACCCCCCATCACACGCAAACCACAAATCCCCCCTCCCCCCACACATGCGGCGCACCGGCATGCTGAAGCCGCCATAATGGCAGGCAATGGTGTGGCCTCCCCGGCGTTACAGAAGGGACACGATGGTCCCTAAGCGACACACTGTCTTCCTCGCCGTCCGGAAGGATGGCGTGAGGCAGCACACAGATGACTATGGTCCCACGTGCGGCCTTGCGAGACGTCGGCGCCATGACGTCATCGCGACCCGCGCACTCTTTCCTTCTCTTTCCATCCTGTAAACTCTCCTCATCAAACATTTATATCTCTATTACATGGTCCTCATCCCCACATAAGGAGGGGGACGTCCCCCTGCACCCGACTTCGTCCACCTCTGCCTGCATGGTGTGCGGGGTCCCATTTTGGCCCGACCTGATCCTTGGTCCTCCCCTCGCTGGTTTGCTGACTCTCCCGACTCTGCTGCCGCCCCCCCCTCCTGCCCCCCTTTTCCCTGTCCCCTCTTCTCCCCCTCCTCCTGCCTCAAGGGGGAAACTTTGGTGCGTTACGTTCGTGACCTCTCAAAGGTCTAGGGGGTGTCTTTCTCTCGTGCCCTTTTTTGGAGTTTTTTCCAACTGACCCAGGGGATCCTACGTGTCCCCCCCCCAGTACCCCGGAGTTGCAGTTCGATGGTGCGGCTCGGTCCCGGTCAGCTCTGCGACACACGTTTTGGTAAGTGGCAATTTGTGGTTACACCGTTTTATCTATGCAGGAGGAATACCTGCACCCCGCCATTTACTCATATGGTTGGGGCAGACGGGTCCTCCTTATGCTCTTTTGTTATATGACTTATTTATTTGTATATATTTTTCTTTATAGAAACTATGGTTGCGTTTAATAAACTACTCCCTGAAGAAGACCGCTACTTTTAAGGTCGAAACGCGTAGGGGTATTTTGCCCATAGTATTTACATACACAACTGTTTTGTCTGTATTTATTATCATTGTGATCTTATTTGTTCTTGATTGATATTTATGTCAAGCTCATATCCTGAGTCCTTTATTTGGGGCTCTTTTTGAACATTATATTAAATACAATTTATACTTTATCAACCCCTAGGGGTAATTTTCTCTTTTCTCACACTTGCAATAGTTATTTCTCTATTATTTAGAACACCTTTTATAATGACATATCTGCTATCCTTGTCTCTGAACACTTTCTTAACTTCCAAAGGAAGAGAGGAATGTAGGAAGATAGCTGCTCCCCTGCTTTTTGAAGTGTATAGAATGATTGAGTTAAGTTCCTATGGAAATTTTTTAGATGGGAGGCTTGGGAGAAATGCGTTTCCTGAATCGGGAGGATTTTCACCTTTAAATGTTTGTATAAAGCAAACGCCTTCTTCCTCTTGATTGGGGAATTAAAGCCTCTCACATTGTGTGATATGCTGCTAATCACCATCGAAGCAAGGGAGTTAGGACTTTCAGCTGACATTCTTTAGAAAATGAGCATGTAAATAGAAATCTCCTGCAATACCAGCTGTACCTGAAGACCACAGCAGGGGTTGCCACCATCTTCCAAACCCTTACTTCAATAAAAGAATAATCAAACCTAGCAACATTAATCATTTCAGACATTGATATGTATACAAGAATACGTGTCACATGAGGGAACCGACCAAAAACTGAAATAAGAAAAAAATAAAGAAAAAAATATAAATAAAATACTGGAAAAGTTAACTTGATCAGGTAGTGACAGACAACCTGATAAAAGGAGTAGCCAAAGGAGACCTCCAGGTCTCGTGCCCAGCCATGATGCTGACTCAGCACCGAGCCCAGAGAGGGTGTCGGCGCAGGGGAGTCTGCAGCGAGAAATGGTTATGAGCCAAAATAGGAGAAAAAAGCCAACGGGCAAAGTCAGGCTGTGGCTGGGAGGGGAGGTCATGCAACGGTCCAAACAGGTGTAACCTGAGGTCCAAGGGCTATGCAGAAGATAAGAATGTGGTGCCGTCAGCAAAAAAACATGGACAGATCAAAGCCGCTAGTCCATTCCCATACCTCCGATGTCATACCTGATCCTTCTGCGGTCACGACGGGCTGTAGGTGTGCACCAGAGGGGAGACGGCCTGGGAGTCGAAGGCGGGCGACGGACAGCTTCGCGTCCAGGAGGCCCAGCTTCACGAGGATCTCTTGTCCTTCCAGGAGAGTAGTGGCCACATATGGAGTGCCATTATGTGGGATCACCAATTTAAATGGAAAGCCCCATCAATAGCGGATACATGCTGCCTGGAGTGGTGCCGTAATCTCTTTCAGACCCCGACGTCTATCCAGTGTAGCTGGGGAGATATCTGGATAAATTTGCACAATGTGTTCATTAAAGGTGATGCGTTGTGTGTTCCTCGCTGCCCGCAGTATCTCTTCTTTGGTTAGGAAGTCCTTCATACAGAGAACCACATCCATGGGGGGCTTGTCGGCCGGGGGTTTAAGCCTGAGCGCCCTGTGGATCCGATCGCAGGTGAAGGCCGCAGAGTCACAGTCCGGGAGGAGAGACTTAAAAAGCCAGATGACTGCTGGAATCAAGTCTGTCTCTGTCTCTGGTATACCTCTCAGACGCAAGTTATTGTGTCTGTTACGGTTGTCAAGGTCTTCGACCTGGGCTTGAATCACAGAGAAGGCTGAAACTAAGTTTTCATGTTCCCGACTGAGATCGTTGTAGGCCAGGGGGAGCTTGTTGTGATTTGTCTCCAGCTTGTCGGTCCTCGTGCCCAGGGCCGCAATCTCCTGGGACAAAGTATGGGAGGTCTTGTGTAGCTCTGACTGGAATTTGGCAGCCAGTCTGGTATACACAGCCTCCAGGCTGGAATCCAGATCAGCCTTAGAGAGAGCAGGCAAACATTCCTCCGGAGCATTGAGAGCACGAGGCTGGGATGGGAGAGGAGCAGGGGAGAGAGCTCCGTTACCCCCGTCAGTGGCACCATCTTGAGCCATGCTGTATAGTTCTCTGATGCGGAGAAGGTAGTGTGTTAGCGACTTTTGAGCCAAGCCCTGACCTTTCTTCTTAGCGGACGACATGCACCACCTTTAAGGGGCTTGAGGGGTGTTAAAATTGTTGATAAATCCGAAGCTTATAGCCCTCAATGAGCCGTTATTAGCCCTGATGGAGTGGAGCTAGTGTCTCAGGCGTCTATCATGTTCGGCGTCGCGTATGCGCCCCCAAGTTCACTATTTTTTGGACGTATGCAGTTTATCCAAAGAGCTGAACTGGTTAAGGATCTGTCAGGGTTGCGCTCAGACCTTCCTTCTCAGAGCTCCGTGCTCAGCTGTCGGTTAATTGACAGTACTCTTCTTCATTCCACAGTGATTCACCTGGTCTTCATTTCTTGCTTGTCAGCTAGCCCTGCTGGTCTGCATCAGATCTCCTGAGCCTTTGCCTGGTCAACCTGTCTGGATACTCTCTGCTGTGTTTTTCTGTTAGACCCCTTTCACACTTTTGGGCAAAACATAGCCCCTGAAAAATGCCCCCCCCCCCCCCTGTAGTCTGTGTGAAAGCCTGATGCTCTGGCAGGACGTTAAAAAAAAAAAAAAAAAGAACTTCTGCAAGCAGCATCTTTGGTGTGTACACCGCTCCTGGCCATTGAAATGAATTGGCAGCGCAGCTGAACCACCGACAAAACGCCACTGCAGCTGCACTTTGCGGGTATTTTTTTTTTTCATATATGTAGTGCATGTGTACTTTTCAGTAAATTTAGTGGGTGAATGAGAGAGTTATATTGCTCTCATTCGTTTATTTGTTAAATTTGGCTGTCGCCAAATCTGGATTGTCCTGTGGTTCAGTCTGTGCTCCAGAGATGCAGTCTCATCTCTGGACGGCAGGTGGCGCTGGAGGGGTCCAGACGAGCCGTTTCTTCCCAGCAGCCAATTGGAGGAGTTTTCCCTCGCGGGGTATGCTTGTTCCTTCCCAGAAGCTCTAAGGGCTCTCTGGCTGCCAGACCTGTGAGAGGGTTCTGTCCAGGGGCACTTTACCCACTCTGGCTGGAGTGGCGACGAGACTAATACAATTATTTAAGGCAGGACTGCTTTCTCTATCCATGGCCTGATTCTGCAAAGTTTATTCTTCTTTTACCAACCTATCCTGTCTACCTCAAGTTGACATTGTTTGCCGTGTTGGGCAAGAAAATAAAGCATTGAAAATGTCAACCAACAGTCTGGACATTCTATTTCTGCTCTCTTCACCACCATCACCCCTAGACACATCACAGAGGTAACTTAAACATGCCGATCCCAAATCTAACCAGCGGCTCCTCCGGGGGTAGCGCTTTGTATAATTTTTATTTTAAATTTTGAAGTATATTGACAGTTGAACAGTACAACATAGCCAGGACAAACTGGGGGGGGGGGGGGAGAGAGTGGAGGGTGACAAAAAAAGGGGGGGTAGGAAAGGTGGGAGGGAGAGGAGAGGGATACCGGGAAGGGAATAAAAAAAAATATATATATATAACATAGTCCAGATACAATCAACTATCTTTTTTGCGGGTGGTTTTAACCCTTTTCTGGCCGCTAACGGGGGTTAAGTGTCCCGCTAGCGGCTGAATACCTCCACAAAACGATGGTAAAGTGCCGCTAAAAATAGTGGTGCTTTATTGCCGCCCCACTGTGAAAGGGGTCTTAAAGACTTTTGCCTGGCTGACTTTACTTCTGGTTCCTGATCTGGTTTACTGCCTCTGCTACGCTGATCTCTGGATTCCTAGTTCACTGGCTTGTTTCGACTACTCGCTCTGGTTACTGAACCCTCGCTATGTTTTGACTATGTTCATACCATTTTATTAAAAAGTGTGATTTGTTTTTATTGCACTTCTGTCTCTGTCTGATTGATTACTGACAGGATCAACTCCAACAGAGCATGCATAGAAATAGCTATGGGGTAAATACTGTATTTCAAATGCAATCAGTCTGTGGATGTTAAGAGCAAGTCTAATCTGGATAGTCTTATTTGAATCAGATTGACAGGAATACTGTCTGTGCTCAAGATGCTTCTATCTCCAATTCATTTTGGGCTTAAGTGAATTTGTATCCCTCTGACCATTCCTTTAAATCTGGGGGATACACTCTAGTGCAGGGGTTTCCAAACTGCACCCTTTGCTTGCCTGTATCTGGCCCTTGGGGCGCTATATTCCATCCACTGACACCAACAATGGGGAATCACTATTGTTGCTAAAGCCACCAATGGGGCACTATTCATCCAACTGACACTATCAAAAGGGTACAATTTATTCTATTGGCACCAACAATGGGGCACTAGTCCTCCCACTGACACCAAAGATATGGTATTGTTTACTCTCACTGGACATTTTCTACTCCCAATGGCCCTAGTATGGCCCTCCTAAAGTCTGAAGGACAGTAGACTGGCCCTTTGTTTAGAAAGTTTGGAGACCCCTGCTCTAGTGCAACACAATCTATCTACTGTAGCAATGAATTGTTTACTGTATTATAGTCTCCTCTAAAGATAAGGGTGCCCATGGCAACTGTGCACACCCTACCCATGCATTGGTTTAAACTGTTTACATCAAATGGAGGAGGTAGGTATACATGGCATGTCCCCTTCTACCAATTCGGGGGAATCCTGACATCCCTCTGGCCTGATTGTCAGCTAACCAAATACAGAAACCATCCTCATGTCAGGGCCCACTATGGACCCTTCTGTTTAATTTTCTAAGATCCTTGCCAAATGTCTCACCAGTTTTCAATGCCCACTAACTCAATTTGAAATGTGAATGCCAGTCCACTGGTTCGATAACGGCACACTTTAACTCTTGCATACAATGTACTGCTTTCAGAACTATCACAGACACCACTCTGATTTTAGACCCATTAAAAGCAGGTCATCAAATACCCTTTTCCCACATACTGGACTAAAACTCTTGTCTCTTTTTATAAGCAATAAATACCAGGAGTTTCAGATATAAAATCATCATTGGTGAGCCCCCACAATTCTTCATTCAATATACCCATGGAGATGTAGCTCAGCACAAATGTGACATATTGCATATCTTCTCGTTATGTTCTGCCCTCCAGAATTTCTGGACACACGTTTGAACATTAGTGCAAACATCCAGACTGTTTCAACCCATAGGAAAGTGGATTATTCCTGTTCCATCAGAACAATATTCCTTTCAATGTGTCCTAATGCATTTAGTTAACAGCAGTGTTAATTTTGGCAGCAAATTTAAATTTAGTTTTAGTCTTGGGACTAAAATGGCATTTTAATTGTAGTCCCATTTTAGTCTTATGCAATTCTTTTTGATTTAGTCGACTAAATCTCCAGTACATTTTAGTTGACTAAAACTAATTTTAGTCATCTAAAATCGAATGGATGTAATTAAATTATAATGCATTAGTTAACATGTCTCTACAATTTTCAAACTCATATGCTGCTAAAGGGAAGAATCAAATGTGGTATTTATGGTATTGAGGTATGGACATTTTGAAGTCAAATTTCTATTTAGTTTTAGTCTTTTGACTAAAATGACATTTTAGTTTTAGTCGTATTTTAGTTAACTAAAATGTTTTAGTTGTTTGCCAACTAAATTAACACTGGTTAACAGAGCCTGTGCATGCCTAATTGGCTTTGACGCAAAGAATATATTAACTTGATGGATAACGTTTTTACCAGTTTCCTCAAAGAGACAAATTCCAAGTTTTGAACCCCATGGTTCTATTGGGTATACTTTTTTTTTTTTTTTTTTACAGCGGAATGCAAACACCTGTCCTAACCCATGTAACCCTGACTGAAAGCATGCATAACAAAAGTTGACATGCAACTTTTGTTAAACCTGCCTTCAAGCAGTACTCACCTTCACCTTACAGTAATGCAAAAGTTACATATCTCAACGCCATTTTCAGAGTGCCAAATATTCAGCATCTTGGTGGCCGGGATGGCGGACTGAGCAGACGTGTGTCCAGAGCTCTCTTGGAGTGTAATCCTGTTACCTTATCCGTATACCGTGACTGCGGGGATCTTTCGGGTCCAGGCACCGCTTAATGCCTTCTAAAGCATCCGGGCACCAGAGGAGGAGCAAGCGGATAAAATTCCCCCCGTGTAGCCCGGTGGAATCCTCGCCAGTTCTCCTCGAGCTGCGGCCTGCTGCGCGCCATTGCAACATGGTCTCACAGACTGACCACGAGGAGGACTCTCCCCGGACGACTCCGGGTATACTGGAGGTTATGGCGGCTATAGTCTCTTGCCAGACTGCTCTTACAACGAAAATCGAAGAGGTGCAGCTGGATGTCGGCTTGATGCGACAGGATTTGGACAAGATCCGCTCCCGCGTGTCTGAAACTGAGCGGCGGGTCGGCGAGGTGGAGGACACGGTAGCTGATCATGCTGCCTCCATACGGGCCTTGCAGACCAAAGTCCTTACTTTGGAGTACAGGGCGGAGGACGCCTGAGAATAGGAGCCGCAGAAATAACTTACGGCTTGTTGGCCTTCCGGAGGGGGTCGAGGGCCGGTCTCCTGCCTTGTTTACCGAGGAACTCCTCCGCTCACTGCTACCGGCGGCGCGGCTCTCCCCCTACTTCGCGGTGGAATGTGCTCACCGGGTTCCTCCCAAGCCTGGACCGGAGGGGGCCCCGCAGCGTACTTTCATACTGAGACTGCTTAATTTCCGTGACCGGGATGAGCTGCTTAGGGCGGCGCGGGCGGCCGGTGACTTGCCGTACCGCAATGGCTGGATTTTGATGTTCCCGGATTACACTATTGAAACCCAGCGCCAGCGCAGATCATTCGACGGGGTGAAGGTGGCTCTCTGTGCTAAGGGCATTAAATACAGTGTCCTCTTTCCTGCAAAGCTTCGGGTGGTGGACAGGGAGACGGCCCGCTTCTTCACCTCCCCTAAGGATGCTGCGGCCTGGCTGGAGGCCCTGCCGGACTGATACGGGTGCCGCTGTTTCTCATGTTGCTGTCTTTATCTCCCGATGGAGGATGTCGGCTGATTGTGTGGGGGTATGGCTGTCTCCTGATGGCAGGTAGCGGTGGACATGACTGCGCAGCCCTGGTTGCTATGGGCCTTCTCAGGATCCCCTGTGATCGTGACTGACCGGTTGACTCTCTGGACTTACGGGTGTTGGCTGTTCGATATGGGGGCTGGCTGCTGCGGACCTCAGGATTTTTACGGCGTCCATCTACCATGCCTACCCGGCAGACTGTCTGGGCTTCCCTCTGTTTTTGCTCCTGTCCCTCTCTAAGGGTTTTTTGTATCTTCATTCCTCCATCTGGTGACAGTCCAAATAAGGGGTGTTCTATACTGGGATTAACCGGGTTTGCTCTTTTCTCCTAATTTTTTTATTTTTTATTTTTGCTAATTTTTTGGACGCTATACTCCTTGTATACACCCAGCAATGTTCCTGTGTTTTGTAACTGACTTAAGTGTTTGTGCCCCTGCCTAGTCAGGTGTTAACTAGAGATGTTTCTGCTCACTCCAATTGAGTAGCTCGAGTCTAACTTGGTGTTTCTTCCCACTGGTTCCTATGCCGTCAGGTGGTCGAGTCGGGTCCTAACCTGTGCCTCTTTGTTCTGGGATACATGGGGTGGGGGAGGGGTGGGTTGGCAGTTGCTGACCCGGGTGCTATAAGGTTGTTCTGTTTTTTTTCTTTCTGTTTTTTTTTGTTTTTAAAGGAGCACTGGTGTCCTACTCTGCACCCGGGGAGCCGGCTGGCTCCTTTGGGTTCAGGGTTCCTGGGAGGTTTTCCCTCCATGCATTCTTCTGTTATTTCCATGGTACATTCCATGGTCAAGTGTTTAATAGTGTCCTGGAACGTGAGGGGGCTCAATTCGGTCGTTAAACGTTCCTTGGTCCTTACTTGCAGAGGCTCCACCCCCAGATCTGTATACTGCAGGAAACACACTTGATGGGCTCTAAGGTTTTTAGTTTGAAGAGGGCGTGGATCGATGCACATTATCATGCACCCTATTCTTACTATGCTCGAGGAGTGAGTGTCCTGTTGCACAGATCCCTGCCCTTTCAGCTTGTGGCTGTCAAGTTGGATCCTCTGGGCCGCTACCTCATTTTACATGCTCTGATTTCAGAGATACCATATGTGTTGGGGGTTTATCTCCCTCCCCCAGCGGATGTGGGGGTGCTTCACTCTCTAATGCAACATATTGTTATGTTTAATGTGGACAATGTCCTTTTAATTGGTGACTTTAATCTAGTGCCGTCCAGGGATCTGGACAGGCTCCACCCATCTGGTCCCACACAGCAGAGTCTTTCTCACTGGGCATCTGCCTTTCATATGACGGATGTCTGGCGACATTTCCATGCGTCGGACAGAGAGTTTACCTGCCTTTCCACCATCTACCGGACCATGTCTCAGATCGGTTTGGCCTTTGCCTCCCCGTCACTATTGCATAGGGTGATCTCTACTGAGATCCTCTCTCTGGGTATATCCGACCATGCTCCGTTATCCGTTGCTATTCGGACCCTGCTGGCCTGGTTGGCAAGGGGACAGCAGGGGGTGACCCACATTGCCCGATTGAAGGGACCGGGGGGCCAATTGTTAACTAGCCAGGTAGATATCAATGAGCGCTTCCTGAGCTTCTACCAGACCCTTTACGCCTCTAGGGCTTCTTATAGCTCCCCAGAGCTCTTCCAATATTTGGATCAAGTCTCTCTCCCCTCCTTGGACTCAGACACTAGTGGGAAGTTGGACAAGGATATTTCCTTAGAGGTGGTGCAGGAGGCGTTGGGCTCCATGCAGGCTGGGAAGGCCCCGGGGCCGGATGGGATTCCTATTGAGCTGTATTCAACCTATCAGGAGCTGTTGGTATCTAGACTTACCGCTTTATTCAAGCGGTTCACTACTTCTGACACTCTACCTGACTCAATGTATGAAGCGATAGTGGTGCTGATACTCAAGCTGGGCAAGGACCCGGAAGAGTGTGCCTCCTATAGGCCTATTTCATTAATCAACGCGGACGCTAAATTGTTGGCGAAAATTTGGGCTTGTCGGCTTAGTGGGGTGATGGATACTCTTGTCCATGTGAATCAGACGGGATTTATGGTTGGGAAGGGGACCGACATTAACATCTGCTGCTTGTTCCTCAATCTGGCAACCACTCATAGTAACAGTGGATCTAGAGTCATAGCCTCACTGGATGCCGAGAAGGCTTTTGACTCTGTGGAGTGGGGCTATTTGTGGGAGGTGCTGTGACGGTTCGGTTTTGGTCCGCGTTTTTTACACTGGCTGGGTCTGTTATATTGTGCACCTAAGGCGAGGATAAGGGTGAATAACTCACTGTCGGACTTCTTTTTGCTCGGGAGGGGGACCCACCAGGGGTGCCTGTTGTCGCCTAGCCTTTTTGCCCTAGCGCTGGAGCCCCTGGCGGTCTTGGTTTGTGATTCTAGTCGCATTGTAGGTCTACGGGTGGGCCCTCTAGAAGAGAAGATATCACTATACGCGGATGACACCCTGTTGTATTTACATGACGCAGAGTCCTCATTGACCGCTGCTCTAGAGATCTTTGATGTATTTGGAAGGTTTTCGGGGATTGGTATTAATTGGTCCAAATCTGTTCTTTTCCCACTGGATGCACAGACCGGGACGTCGGGGACACAGTCTCCGCTTTGGTGGGTGGACGAGTTTGTCTACCTGGGAGTCAGGGTGGCGAGGGACCTTGGTTCCTTCCAACGCCTCAACCTTTTACCGGTGATCCAGCGCCTCAAAGACCACTGCTCCCATTGGGCTGACCCCCCTCTTAACCTCCTAGGACGTATCAATATTCTGAAAATGATCTACCTCCCCAAGTTGACTTACATTTTTAGGAACTGCCCGGTGTGGATACCCGCTTCTTTTTTTAGGGAGGTGGATAGCTTCATCGGCTCCTTCCTGTGGCGGGGTTTTTCCCCCCCGACTGGCTAGGGCGACCCTCCGGCTCCCTGTGTGTTGTGGGGGACTTGCCCTCCCTGACCTGTTGACTTACTACTGGGCAGCTATGTTGGTGACGGTGAGGTGGTGGTTTCAGCAGTCCAGGGCTAATGCAGCTGTCTGTTTGGAGGCGACCATCGTGGGCTCCCTCACGGAGCTTACCAACCTTGTGTACCAGGGTCCCTCGGCGTCCCCTCTGTTGCCGACCCTTCGGGTCTGGGGGGTGGTTAGGAGACGGTTCCTGAATCCCGACCAGCGGTCCCCCTTTACCCCCCTATGGGGCAACCCTTGTCGCCCTCATTTCAGAACCATACCGCATCCGCAGCTTTGGGCCCATTTTGGCATTAAGTTGCTACGCGACGTTTACAGCGGCCGGGCTCTTCTCTCATTCTGAGCTATGACGGACAAGTTTTGGCCTTCCTTTATGGATGGCGTTTAGGTATCAGCAGCTCTGTCACGCAGCCAGGGCACAGTTCCCGTCCCCCCCTACTCTGAAAGCGGATCCAATAGAGGACCTGTTGGCACAGGAGACTCTGGCTAAGCCGCTGTCTGACCTGTATTTTGCTCTCCAAAGGAGGGACTCTCCAAAGATGGAAGCCTTGTGGGATAAGTGGAGGGAGGATTTGCCTGACTTAGACAGAGAAACCTGGGAGGAGTGTTTTGAGGCTAGCTCTAAAGTGGTTATCTCCTCTAGAGATAAGCTGATTCAAACGGAATTTCTGCACAGGGTTTATTTTATGCCTCAGAGACTGCACATAATTTATCCGCTCCGTTCTCCAAATTGCCTTCGATGTCACTCTCCTGATGGCACCTTTTTACACATGTTCTGGACCTGCCCGAAGCTGGCGGCTATCAATTTCCGCCTCCAACTGGAATTACCCTTGTCGGCGGAATTGGACCTGTTGGGTGTACAGGATGATGAGCTGAGGCCTAGATATACCAAGACGCTGATTTCTTTGTTGTTCTTCTATGCAAAAAATGAGATTCTGCTGAGATGGATCTCCCCCATACCCCCTACTGTGGGCTCCTGGTAAAATGAGGTCAACGCAGTACTTCCATTGTATAAGTTGACGTACATAATTAAAGGGTGTCCTATGAAGTTTGAGAGGGTTTGGCGGCCCTGGACTGATCCCTCATATGTTGCTAGCCCCTGAGTTGTACGTGGGAGAATTGTCAGTGGCGCCTTGGGTGGGCTTGCAGTCTTAAAAAAATAAATAAATACAAATTACATTTTAACGCGCCCCCCCCCCCCCCCAAATACTTGTAAGGCATGCTGTAAATGATAACGTTCACATTTGGTTTTGCACTTAAAGTGGAACTAAAGCCCTGTTGTAAAAAAAAATACAGCAAGGAGGCAGTGTTTTAGTGCAGAAGAGTCATACACTGTCTCTTCTGCCATAAATTGCCCTTGCCTGCCTGCTCTCCATCTCTTCTGGCACTGTAAACTTAACTCCTTTATCAGCCCTGCCCTGTGTCCTGCTGTTGGGCTACAAAAGGTCAACCCCATTTTACATTTCCAGAGCATTCAGGGCCAGTATTCTGTAGTTCAAATCAGGAATAAGCAGACATGACAATGCTTCTGCTCTACAGATACAGTACAGTGAGTCAGCTTTGTCACCGTAAAACAGGAAATGTTGGAGACAAGAAAATTTGCTCTAACCCAAGAATATGAATTAATGAAAAAATAGGTATGCTAAACCAGAAGGCAGCAGTAAACAGTGCATACACACACAGATACAAAATAGAAAAACAGAAAAAACGGTGCCAACTAAATGTAGCCACATGTGATGCCAGAACAAGGTAAGTATGTTGATCAAAGTGAAACAGTCCTAAAAAATGTCCCAGTAATAATGAAGCCATAAAAGGTATTCAGATGGAAACTGAAAACACCGCAGTGCAGGATAAAATCATCAGTGAAACCGCCACCACATAGACAGCCTCTTACCAGATCGATAAGAGGGAATAGCCTTAAGCAGATAGGATGACCATGGATTGATTTAACCGCACAATGATAGCACCGGGTCCAAGGGAATCCAGATCCAGTCCTCCACAGGAGAAAACTCAGCTGCCCCTTCACTCGGATGTTCCGTGGATCACCAGAACAGAAAAACAGGCCATAGCGTGATACAGTTTAAGGGGTTTTATTTAGGTAAAAAAGATTGTACTTACAAGCAGAATCTTAAAACATTTAAAATGGGTGCCGGCCGGCAACGGAGGGGCCCTTTTTCATTCAAAATGAGCGCGGTAGCGTCACTGAGCGCACGCCCCAGAGGTGTTTTGTCAATGGGGATGTGTTAATAGCAGGATCACAAGGTGCAAAAACAAGTTGAATGCCTTAAAAAAAATGCAGTCATCACATCTTGAGAGATGCACACCGTTGGGCTCAGGAGTACACTGCTAAGGTATTGGACCCTATGGCTGACTGCTGCAGATGGAACTCTGGGTGGTTCAGGAAAGCGGGTCCACTGGAGCACCAACAGATTCCACTGGGAACTAGAACATAAGATTCCCCAGGGTGTGGAGTCTAATGCCCTGTACACACAATCAGAATGTCTGATGGAATTTTCCATCAGAATTCCATTCAAGCTGTTTTGCATGCACACTGTCAGACCGAATTCTGACCGCCCAAAACGCAGTGATATAAAAGATTACGACTAGCCGAGAAAAATTAAGTTCAATGTTTCCGAGCATGCATCGACTTGATTCTGAGCATGCGTGGGTTTTTTCTCTGTCGGAGTTCCACACAGACCATAGGATTTTTTTCCATCGGAAAAAAAAATAAAACCTGTCCTATTTCTAAACTCTAACGAAAAAAGTCAGATGGGGCCCACAAACGGTCGGAATATCCGATAAAAAAATTATGTCTGACTTTTTTCATCGGAAATTCTGATTGTGTGTACAGGGCATAAGAGCCAGCAGGTGTTCACCAGAGCCTTTAGTGGCGAGGATGGACTGCGCTGCAACTGGCTCCAGGTCACTGCCCTCAGGGTCTCCTAGCTCACGCTCACAGTAGGCTACAGGAGGATGGAGAGGAAGCAGCAGCCCAGGAAAACAAGGGATAGTCAGGACATAAGCCAAAAGTTGGGGCTTCTAGCAGACAAGGATAGAGAACACACCAAAGGTCAGGGTAGCAAGCAAGCAGGGTTAGTCAAAGAACAAGCCAAGATGGGTAACAGAAACAGACATAGAGCACACAACAAGCAGGAGCCTGGAAACCAAACACACAATATTACTCGGGCAAGGCAGGCTCCATGAACCTTATGGTAGGAATGACCATGTAACATCTCTTCACCTAAACCACTTTAAAGTAGTACTAAACTCTAAATGTTTCACTTTTCCTAATTCATTCTCTGAAGTAAAGTACAAAATGCTCTTCTTGCCCTAATCTCTTACCCCTTTCCTGTCCCTTGTTCCATGCCACCTCTCCAGCACTGTCTCCAGCTCCAACATCTCTTTCCTCACTCTTTGTTTTTACAGGAGATATTAAGGGCAGTGGAGCCATAGGCTCCTGCTGCTGTCAGTCAAACCCATATGAGGGGGTGTGGATGCACACATCAACACAGAACCAGATGGGAGCAGGCATGTATGAGTGCCTTATTACCACCTGGTTTGCTAGAGAAGATATCCGAAAAATCAGAGGAGCCTACAGAGCTAGTGGGGATGGCAAGATAAGAGGGAGCATGTGCATGCCACCCCCCTTTTATTTTTTGTTTAACTTTACCTTTAAAGCCTATCTCGGGGAAGGGGGAGGAGTGCTTGCACTGCACAGGTCAACTGTATATCTAGGGGTGAGGAGAAAGCTTATACTCACCTGATCCTTCGTACCACCGGAAAACGGTGCTTCTCAAAAGTTCCAGCAGTGGACTGTTCCTTTGTCTATGGAGCCTATTCCATAGGCTTGATGACTTCAGGAACAGTCCACAACTCAAGATCTTTGAACGCAGGGGTGCCAAACCGATGTTGTGCCCAGAGGATTAGATAAGTAAATCTTTCTCCCCTCCCTTAGACAAAAACGGACAGTTAACCCATGCAGTGCAAGCACAACTCCACTGCATGGGCAAACATTTTTTAATGTTACTATACAAATGGCCTTGGCAACTCAGGTGTATTATATTTATATATATATATATATATATATATATATATATATATATATATATATATATATAGAGAGAGAGAGATATGAGATAGATAGATATGAGATAGATAGATATGAGATAGATAGATATGAGATAGATAGATATGATATATATTATATAATTTTTTTTTTATAAGGTGTTAGAACATTTAACAAATGAATATTAAAGATGCCTGGATTTAATTGAATTTAATTTTTTTCATTGTGTTACCTATAGTGCTTTATTGCTGAATTCAGTAATGTCGGCATTCAGGGCTGAGTTTATTGCTGCCAGATCAATGGACTTCATTGGAATGATCAAAGAATGTGATGAGGCTGGATTTCCAAAGGTACATTTTATTATAAGATTGCTAATAGATTTGTTTTGCAGATATGCATGTAATGAGTCAGTTTCTGTGCACTCAGATCAAGAGATTATCTTAAAGTTGATACCACTCTGTTCTGTTATGAGTTTATCTTGCATATGCATTTGTCTAAAATCTTTCAACTTCAGCAAAAATAAATCATTACTGTCCAGGTGTGAATTTTTGCACTTTGTTTAGCTTGGAAAATAAAGCTAGACTGAGGTTCAGCTCCTAACAGTTTAGAGAAGATTTAACTATACCACTAACCTACAGTATGGCAGCTATAGTTGGCATTTCTGCAGTCTTTAATTTCCTCCACTTCTGTCTTGGGTGCAGATACTATTAAGCCAGCCATAGACAGATCAAAATTTGTCTGAAGTTGATCCATCAGCCAGTTCAGCACAACCAGCCTGTTTTTTTTTTTTTTTTTTTTTTGATCACTGCTGGTGGCTATAGCCACAGCAGTGGTCCTTGTATTTTGATGGCTGGGGAACCACTTGCTGTCAGCATACAGTAGCACAGCGGGAGGTATTCCCACATCAACACAGAGTGTGTTAATGGTTAAATCAAGCAATATTATGTCCTTCAACCTGTGGTTAAAAGAAACAAAATTGGTTAACCACTTACCGACTGCCTCACAATGATATACGTTGGCAGATGAGCACGGGCAGGCAGAGTAACGCACATGCACATTGTGACACACCCCCCCCCCTCCCCCGTGCCCAAGGCGGACGGCATTGTTCCAGGAGTGATCCATCTTGAGGGGGAGGCCACTGATTCATGGCCTCTTCCTCACGATCACTCCTGACCAATGAGAAGCTTCATCTGCTTCTGAAACTGTAAACAGAAGCAGAGGAAGTGATGTCATCTCGTCCAATGGTTCCTTTTTCGTTGGAAGCCAGGGAGAGAGGACACCTAACAGTGAGTTGCACAACACTACACTGACACCAGTACACGTAGGCACACATCACCCCCCCCCCCTGCATCCCCTGTCACCAGGGCAGGACTTAGGGTGAGTGTTGAAGGGGTCCCCTGGAGCCGAGAATTGGGGGGGATCGAAGATGTTGAGCGAGGGGGAGGTATCATAGTTGTTGAGCGGGGGGGATGCGCATTAAAGTTGTTGAGCAGGGGGGGGCGAATTGAAGTTGTTGAGCGGGGGGGTGCACATTAAAGTTGTTGAGTGGGGGCGGGTGTCTCTCACCTGTGCACGGAATGTGTCTGCTCTCTTCCCTTCAGCAGACATCCACACACCGCTCCGGTTCCTGCTGGGGGGGGGTTTGCAGTTGTTGAGCGGCGGGGAGTGCCTCTCACCTGTGCCGACAGCCGGGGCCACAGACTGTCATTAGCCCAGCTGTCGGCTTTCTTCCCTTCAGCAGCCACAGTCCTCCGCACACCGCTCCGGTTCCTCCTGCTTCCGTGCTGCCTCCTCTTGCAGTGCGGAAAAATTAACCCTTTCGCGGGACTGTGGGAAGAAGCTGTCTGTGCGGGAAAGTCCCGCAGAATCCGTGCGTGTTGGGAGGTATGCGCAGGGCCGCCATCAGGAATCTTACACAGCTTAAGGCATGGGGCCCCTGGAGCAGAGAACCGGGGGGGTTGCTGCCGCCTGAAATTGAGAAGTGGGGGGTTTTCTGCAAATTAAGAAGCGGGGGGGGGGCTTTACAGGGCACTGGGGACCTCTGGGCCCTTTAATAAAAAGAAAAAAAGAAACCTCTGGGCCCTTTAATTAAAAAAAAAAAACATTTATAAAAAAAATACATAAAAAAAGGGAGGTTGCCATCCAGGGACCTCTGGGCCTTTTAATAAAAAAATATAAACAAAAATAAAAACAAGGGGGGGTTGCCACATGGGGCCCTGGGGACCTCTGAGCCCTTTAATAAAAAAAAAAAATATATATATATATATATATATATATATAAACAAGTTTTTTTTATAAAAGGGGGGGGGGCTTGGAGACCTTTGGGCCCTTTTAATAATAAATATATATATATATATATATATATATATATATATATATATATATATATATATATATATATATATATATATATACACATTTTTTTTTATAAAAAAAAAATAAAAAAGGGGGGGGGGTTGTCATCCGGGGCCTTCTATTGGGTGGGGCCCATGGGCTTGAGCCCAGTCAAGCCCAATGGTAAGTCCGGCCCTGCCTGTCACAGTAAAACCAATAGCAGTTTTCAGATTTGTTTTATTATTATTTATTTACTGATCACTGCATTGGTGTAATTTTGTGACTGTTATAAGTGTTAGGGCAATTAGTGGTAGGCCCCTTTAGGTCTAGGATACCCCCCCCTAATAAAGGTTTAACCCCTTGATCGCCCCCCAGTTAACCCATTCACCCCCTATCACCAGTGTCCCTAATCAATCATTGTTTTTTTTTTATTTGTCCTCCTTTATTTTATCCTTTTATCATATACAAAATTATGAAAAACATTTTCCCTTCCAATAGAGATATACATTGTTATAGTTATTATTTCCAATACCTTATCTACCCTTGCCCGCCCGCCTCCACCCCTCTCCCAATCAATCATTTTTCTGATTTCCGTATTGGTGTCATGGGTGACGCTAGTTAGTTATTTAGGTTCACCGTCAAGTTTTTATAGTGTCAGGTACCCCCATATACTACCTAATAAAGGTTTTAACCCCCTGATTGCCCCTTAGTTAACCCTTTCACCCCCTGTCAACAGTGATGACCGTGTGATGTTGGTTAGTTTTGTTTTTTATAGTGTCAGGGCACCCGCCGTTTATTACCCAATAAAAGCTGGCAGAACCATCGGCTGCATTCTCAGGTTCCCTGTTGGGACAGAAGAGCCAGAGAAAACCATGGGAGATGGCGGGAGGGAGGGGGATGTTCCCTCTCACTGTTTGTTAAAGCAGTCTAGAGGCTAATTGGCTGCTAGGATTGCTTTTACATGAAAGCCGACCGCTGGCTGAAAAGAATGATACCAAGATGATATGTGAACCCGCAGGCATCATTCTGGTATAACCACTCAAAGTCCAGCAACATACCAGTACGTTGCTGGTTCTTGTTGGGCATATATTGTAATCTTTTTTTTTTTTTTTTTCATGCAGCCTGTGGGCTGAAAGAAAAAAAAAAAAACAGATTGATCGGTTGGGTATAGCCGCCATTAGTTTAGTAACTAAGTGTCAGAAAGGGTTTGGTCTTCAAGTGGTTTGAAAAGTTGGTGATGTGTGACATAAGCTTCTAAATGTTGTGCATAAAATGCCAGGACAGTTCAACCCCCCCCCCCCCCCACCCAAATTGTAAAGTTGGCTGGTCTTTAGGCAGCCAAATAGCCTGGGCCTGAAGTGGTTAATGTATGGCCTGCCATATTTTAATAGAAGAGTGTAATAGGATTGGCACCAGGAGTAGGGTGACTGCATTTTGCAGGTCTGTCCCGGGCGCCTTCATTCCAGGACATTACAGTGTCCCGCAATTTAACTGGCACAGCCACACCCTCCCCCCCCCCCCCCCCGGGCCAATCTGATGCCCCCAAAAAAGGCTGCAACATCACCGCTTTACTCACTGACAGTATTTTTTCCTGGCCGGGAATGCCTGGATGAGCACAATCCCCGCCCCCTGCTTGTGATTGGAGAAATCATAAATCCTGCCTCTTGTGTCCAATCACTGTGCTGTGATTTGTTACAGCACAAGCTGATTTTTGGGAAGGGAGGGTGTCCCTGAATTGTAGTTTGGAAATGTGGTCACCCTAGCAAGGAGGTCATCTACATAGTGAAGATTTTCAGAAAACAGGCCTATGGACGGATATGCATAGAACTACTTTACTTTCAGAGTAATTTATCTGTAACATTAAATTGTTTACAAATTTGAAGTGGTGCTATGCTTAATATATATGCAATGAACGTCTCATCAAGGTGTTCAAAATTACACAAGTAAAAAAAGAAATATTCTTATGTCTTTCACAATCTCGCATTTAAATAGTACAACTACTGGGTATTGTAGTCAAAAACACCAGTGCTGTAAATAATGACAAATTGTGCATAAAATATGCAAATAAGCAAAAATAGATCAAACATTAATCAATACAATGCAGCAAAAAAAACAATCCAGTTTTGTGACTTGATTTACTTTAATGCTAAATACCACCGTTATGGCAGCAGCTAGCTGCCATAACCCCAGTATTTTCAGAAGTGGTGGATGGTTCTCTTTAGGATAAAAGTAGTCTCTATGGTGGATTTGATGCAAGATCACTTTAATCAGGGGTGGAATAGGCCACCCTCCCGTTGCGCTTCGGTAGTTTCCGCCATTTTTTGGAGCTGTCTGTAGCGGCGGTGACAATTGTGTCCTCTCCCCTGACAGGCCTGGAGCCGAGTGAGGGAAAGATGGCCCCCACTCGACTCCATAACATTAGATAGCAGTAGCAACGTCAAACGGCACTTCCGCCCAGTGGTCTTAAAGGGGATTTATCTTTTATCTGTATTGCATTCAAGTGTAAATGTGAGATCTGATGTATTTTTGACCCCAGATCTCACATTTTAGGGGTCCTATCATGCTTTTTTTCTATTACAAGGGTTGTTTACTTTTTTTGTAATAGAAATAAAAATGATGGAATTTTTTTATTTTTTTAACCACTTCCCAACCGCCTCACATACATATACGGTGGCAGAATGGCACTGCTTTGCAAACCGCTGTATAGGTATGTCAGCCCCTGTAAGAGTCATAGCAGGCGCGCGCGTGCCTGCTGCACAGCGGGGGACCCAATGTGCGTGGTTGGCGTACACGATCGCCGCCGGCCACCCGGATGCGAGTGCCAGGATTTGTGTGTGTAAATGCACAAATCCCTGTTCTGTCAGGGGACAGGAGACAGATTGTGTGTTCATGGGTGTCCGCTGAACTTGTTTCAGGGGGGGGGGGCATAATTTTAAGGTCATCCATGCTCAGTCCCTTTTTGACAATGTCATGAAGGGGAGGGGCTTAGTCATTATCACATAAAGTGCAGGCATGCAAAGGTTTGAGAAACCTGATGCAACTATCAAGCAACTAGCAACTTTGAATAACAATATCATAAAAAAATAATGTCCCCCCCCCCCCAAGGAAATAACCCCCAGGATCAGTGCCAGTCTGCAATAACAATGCCCAGCTTTGCTGTCAGTTTCCGCAATAAAAATCGCCAGCATTGGTGTCAGTAGTAACAATAACCACACCCCACATTGGTGCCAATTTCTAGAATAAAAAAATCAGCATCTGAACCAGTGCACATGATAATGACCCTCAGCACTGGTGTCAGTATACACATTAAAATCTCCCAGCATTTGGTTTCATTTTCTGCAATAATTGCCTCCAGCATAGATGCCATTTTCTCCAGCATTGGTGCAGTAGTTGCAATAATATCCCCCAGCAAGCTCTGCAGCATGAAAGAGCTAATTGACACTGACATGGTTACTAATACAGCAACAATGGGTTAATTACACTGCCACTGGCCATTACTGCATTAGTGATCCATGGCAGTGTTAATTAACCCATGCATGCTATAATACAAAGGGGTTAATTAACACTGCCAGGGATCACCAATGCAGTAATGACCAGTGGCAGTTACTGCCACTGGTCACTAATGCAGCACAAAGGGGTTAATTACATTGCCATGGATCACTAATGCATCAGTAACCAGCAATAAGTACATTACCTTAACCACTTAAGGACCAGCCCATGTACATATACGTCCACAATATGGCACGTACAGGCACATGGGCGTATGGGTACGTCCTCGCCTATTAGCGGGTGGGGGGTCCGATCGGGACCCCCCCCGCTACATGCGGCGGTCGGGTCCGCTCGGGGAGCGATCCGGGACCACGGCGCGGCTATTTGTTTATAGCCGCTCCGTCGCGATCGCTCCCCGGAGCTGAAGAACGAGGAGAGCCGTGTGTAAACACGGCTTCCCCGTCCTTCACTATGGCGGCGCATCGATCGCGTCATTCCCTTTATAGGGAAGACACGATCGATGACGTCATTCCTACAGCCACACCCCCAAACAGTTGTAAACACATACTAGGTGCACCCTAACTCCTACAGCGCCACCTGTGGTTAACTCCCAAACTGCAACTGTCATTTTCACAATAAAGAATGCAATTTAAATGCATTTTTTGCTGTGAAAATGACAATGGTCCCAAAAATGTGTCAAAATTGTCCGAAGTGTCCGCCATAATGTCGCAGTCACGAAAAAAATTGCTGATCGCCGCCATTAGTAGTAAAAAAAAAATAAAAAATAAAAATGCAATAAAACTATCCCCTATTTTGTAAACACTATAAATTTTGCGCAAACCAATCGATAAACGCTTATTGCGATTTTTTTTACTAAAAATAGGTAGAAGAATACGTATTGGCCTAAACTGAGGAAAAAAAATGTTTTTATATATGTTTTTGGGGGATATTTATTACAGCAAAAAGTAAAAAATATTGCTTTTTTTTCAAAATTGTCGCTCTATTTTTGTTTATAGCGCAAAAACTAAAAACCGCAGATGTGATCAAATACCACCAAAAGAAAGCTCTATTTGTGGGGAAAAAAGGACGCCAATTTTGTTTGGGAGCCACGTCGCACGACCGCGCAATTGTCTGTTAAAGCGACGCAGTCCCGAACTGTAAAAACACCTTGGGTCTTTAGGCTGCATATTGGTCCGGGGCTTAAGTGGTTAATGCAGCACATTACTGGGTAATGGCAGTGTTAGTTAATTAATCCCTTCACCCCCAATTACAAAACCCAAGTTCTTTCACCCAAGTACAGTGCTCCTCCCTCAACTCTGATCCTCCCTCTTTACCCAGTATAAGCTTCACCCCCCCCCCCCAGGACACAGCACACCGTTCTTCTCTTACACATGACACCCCCCCCAGTACACTCAGCTCCTCCCGACCCACATTCTCCCCATACGGCACTATACAAGCAAGATCATCTGCTCCAAAGTTTGCTTAGTATATCACTTAGTTTATCGGCGCCACGCTCCCTTCCTGTCCCATCGGAATGATGTCACCTCAGGGGCCGGGACTAGAAGTCACCTGTCAGGCAGAGTGAGATCCAAATGAAACGTATGTACACACTGGTGCCAGGTACAGGAGCACACTCTGCATCCCGCTGCAGCTCTGCTTTGCCCTTCAAAGGTGGGAGGCTTTTTGGTACCTCGCTGAACGACATTATTAAGGATGTCACTGGAGGTAAGAGCACACTTCTTCCTCTAAGGGGAAGGAGCCGTGACGTAAGCCGGGGGCCCTCCTATTCCACGCAGAAGCAGTATTTTCGTCGGTCAGGGTCAGCCGGCAGATCTTCCCAGACTGACAAGGCTCCAGCTGGGGGACAAGTGTCCCTGGGTGTGCAAGCCGAACAAGCCGGCTAATAAGCCTGCTACCACATGAAGTTTTGCCCCCACCCGACTCAAGGGTGGGGGGATAGCTTTGTGAGTTTGTGGGTCTGTGAGGTAGTCACTTTAAGGTACAAGATCGAGTTTCTTTCTTGTCTGCCAAACGGATTATTTCCCTCAAATCTTCCTCTCCTTCCGGCTTGTCGATCTGTTTTGATTGGAGCAACACAAGACTTGCTCAGGTGCGGAATTATTTTACATGTGCCCCTAGAGAAAAGGTTTCAGGGATTATATTCGAATCTGTTTGTAGTCCCAAAGAAGGATGGTGTCCATCCAATCTTGGACCTCAAGGTCCTCAATGCCTTTGTGAGGGTGCGAAAGTTCAGGATGGAATCCATTTGTTTGGTGGTTGCTGCACTCCATCCGGGGGATTTTCTGGCGTTCCTGGACATCAAGGATGCATATTTGCATGTCCCCATCTGTACCAGCCATCAGAGGTTTCTGTGCTTTGCGATCAGCGAGGACCACTATCAATTTGTGGCTCTTCCCTTTGACCTAGCGTCAGCACCAAGAGTGTTCGCCATGGTGCTTGCCCCGATTCTGGCTTTGCTGAGACAGCGAGGCATTGTTATTGTGGGCTACCTAGATCTTCTGAGAGCTGTTTCTGGCTCAGAATTAGAGGAGGACATGTCTATAGCCAGTCAGACCCTCTGGTAATTTGGTTGGGTACTGAACATCCAAAAGTCGGTGTTGGTGCCCACTCAGTGTCTGGAGTACCTAGGGTTAATTCTGGACTCCTCGGAAGGTGAAGGTCTTCCTTCCTTTGGAGAGGTTGCAGACACTCCAGTCGGCGGTGAAATTGTTAGCATCCCGCAAATGGTCTTCTCTCTGTTTTTGCATGTGAGTTTTGGGCCCTTATGGTGGCTTCCTTCGAGGCAGTTCTGTATGCCCGATTTCACACTCGAGAATTGCAGGAGATCCTGTCCAAATGGAACAAATCTCTGTTGTCTCTGGATCATCAGATTCAGGTAAGTCACCTGGTCAGGGCTTCCCTGAGTTGGTGGCTGAGATATTGATGTATAATGTGAATATTACAATGTAATTCATTTTTGTTTTGTTTTTAAATAATTCTTATTGGGTTAAAGAATAAAGACATACAAGATGGAGAACAACCTCCAAATGTCAAATACAACAAGAAAGAGAAAAATAATAAAACAAAGGAATAGTACGCAATAATAACAAGTTCCAGTCATTGTTCACATACAAACAAATATAATGCATCAACTCAGAGATGAAGTACTATACATCAACTTATGAATCTCCCAACCACCCACCTTCTTATTTTTAGTCCAAGGACAACACAACTAGAATAAAATTCCCCATACATAACATCTCCATAAATGACAAACTACTCCAAGCCACCAAACAGTTTGCAAGAGGTCCAACTAATAGTAATTAGAGAGGTTTTTACTGTGAAATTCCCAAATTTGCCAGCGCTTCAAGAATACTGCTATGTTTCCATCCTTATAGGCCATTATTTTTTCATAAGCATAAGAGTCGTTAACCAACTGTATAACCTCCTTCAGTGAAGGGGCAAGGGAGGATTTCCATTTCCTGGCAATCTTTAGTCGAGCTGCATATAAAATATGCATCACTACCGTTCAACAAAATGGCGGGTAGAGCTCCATACCGACACTCAAAAGGGCCTGTTCGACTTTTAAATTGTTAAGGATGCCTGTAATGCCCGCTATTAAGCGAGCAATCATGGCCCAGAAACTACGTACAGACACACAAAACCAGAACATGTGGGCTAAATTGCCTACTTGGCCGCAGCCCCTCCAACACAGGTTAGAGGAGTTGTTTGCAAATGTTGCCAACGTGTATGGGGTCCTATACCGTCTCAAAAGTATCTTCTGGGCTGATTCCCTAAAGTTAGAACATTTAGTATGCACATAATTGGTTTTAATAGCGTTGATCCACTGCTTCTGAGACACCGTTATTTCTAAGTCTGCTTCCCATTTCAAAAGCTGGTCTGGGGTCTCAAAATGGAGTTTACTATTTAGTATGTTGTAAATCTCAGTTATACCTTTTTTCGGTTTAGAGCCAGAAAGCCAAATATTAAAAACAGGTTTCGGTAAATCTACAAATTTATCCTGCACGGAAGAAAGAATGCTAGCCACCCTTGCAAAAGTCATAAATTCCTTTGCAAGGACAGAAAAGGCAGACTGCAAAACTTTAAATGGTTTGATCCTGCCCTGTGAGAAAAGATACAATACATTTTTGATGCCATATTCCCCCCAGTGGTGTATCATAAGGTCAGGAGAATTCAGGGAAAGAGACAGGTAGTCTTATACAGGCCGTGTTAGGGTTTTTATGAGCCCTAAAATAATCCCATGCTACCAAAGTGGCTGCTATAATTGGGTTTTTCCTAATAGGCAAGTTTTTACCTAGAAATGGAGATAACAGGTATTTAAGCTCACCCCTACCTATTTGGGACTGTTCTGCTCTGACCCAATGTATATGGTCCACGACTCCAAACCAAGACTTGGCCTGGTCCAGAATTGCTGCCCCATGGTAATCTTTAACATTAGGAACCCCCATTTCCCCCACTCGTCTGTGTTTTATTAACACACTAAGGGAACATCTAGACCTTTTCCCCTCCCAAATAAATTGAGATATCAAACGTTGCATTTTCACATAGAAACTAGAAGGGAGGATGATTGGAAGTGCCCTGAAATAGTACAGCAAATTAGGAAGCAGTATCATCTTATACGCCGCTAGTCTACCAGACCAGGACAAATGAAACTTTTTAAATCTATTAATTTCCTGAGAAAAGCTATTCAATAGGGGCAGAAAGTTAGCGCTATACATTTGTGATAGGGGATTTGTCAGAGTGACACCTAGGTACTGGATTGTATTACTTGCCCAGGGGAACGGCAACTGCTTTTGAATTTGTAATTCCATTTGGAAGCTCACACCGAGACCTAATATGCTTGATTTTGATGCATTAACCTTGTAATACGACACTGCATTAAACTCATCCAAAATTTTGTTAACTTTTACCAGGGACTGAGCCGGATCAGATAACGACAGAATCACGTCATCCGCAAATAGAGTAATAGTATGTTCCTCTGGGCCCACACCAATTGCTGTGATTTGGGATTGGGTCCTGATTTTTTTAGCTAGAGGTTCCATCACCAGGGCAAAGATCAGGGGCGACAAAGGGCACCCCTGTCTAGTGCCATTGGTGATAGGGAACTGGTCTGAGAAGATGCCATCGTTAAATACCATAGCTGACTGATTAGAATACAAACACGATATAGCTGACCCCATTTGGCCTATCACTCCAAATTTAGAGAGAACCTGGGATAAATAACCCCAGTGTACCCTGTCAAAGCCTTCTCAGCGTCCAATGACAGGAGAACTGAGGGCCTCTTCCCTTCTAACCCCACATGCATAAGATTGAGAATACGTCTAGTTGCGTCAGTGGCCTGTCTTCCCGCCACAAATCCCACCTGGTCCGACTTAATCAGTGTAGGGAGCAGACACGCCAACCTGTTGGCTAAGATTTTGGCATATACTTTTAAGTCAACGTTTAAAAGAGATATTGGTCTGAAATTCTGCGCTCTGTCTCGCTCCTTTCCTGGTTTGGGCAGGGTGATTACCGTAGCCTGTAACATTTCAGCGGGGAATGAAGAGGAAGCAGCAGCAGCCTGGAAAACTCGTTGCAGTATTGGCGATAAAATATCAGCACATTTTTTATAATACTCTTGACGAGTAGCCATCCGGACCAGGAGATTTGTTGGACGGAAGCTTAGAGATGGTCTCGCCAATTTCTAAAGACGAGATTGGCCGGTTTAAGTTAACTAGGTCAGATTGTGATAGCTTAGGTAGAGAAATATCTGATAGGAGATCCTCTGATAGTAGGGGATGGTTGAATAGTGCTTGGGTCCTCCTTTAAGTTGTATAAACCACAATAATAGCTACTGAAAGCATCCGCTATGTCCTTGGGGTTAGTCAATTTGGAACCATTCTCTGAGTGAAAAAGATAGGGGATTTTTTGTTTAATTACTTTATCCTTAATTTGGTTCGCTAATAATTTGCCTGCCTTGTTGCCATGAGTGTAGAAATTTGCTTTCAGTCTGGTAATATTCCGAGTATGCTGAGAAAGAAGTAAGCTCTGAAGCGCATCACAAGCCTCAGAGAGCTTATTGCTAATGGCTGTAGATGGAGCCATTTTGTTTTGGGCCTCTAGGTCCGCAATATTTTTCAGTACCATTTCCAAGTGCTGCTGCCTCTTCCTCCTCAACATAGCACTATGTTTCATCAGAATACCTCTGATGTAGGCTTTGTGGGAGTTCCACAATATAAACAGGTCAACCTCCTCAGCATCATTGGTATCAAAAAACCCTAACAGCGACTTCTCAATATTTGTTAAAAACTCAGGGTCTAACAACTGGCTATCCATCTTCCACCTGTTAGCGCGGGTCATAAACCCATGGCTCCCCACCGTAATAGATATCGGAGCATGGTCAGTCCATGTTATGTTACCAATTTTTGAAGACGAGACTTTTTGAAGTAAAAATTTGTCCAACAAAAACATGTCTATCCTTGAGTAAGATATGTGCACATGAGAAAAAAAAGTATAGTCCCGTTCAGAAGAATGCTGGAATCTCCAAACATCAAATAAACAGTTTGAACTGAGAAAGGAAGACAACGTTGATCGGATACCCCTTCTGCTGGATATGTTCGATATATCTAACTGACTATTAGAAATCACATTTAAGTCACCACATAGAATTGCATGACCAATACATTGTTTTTTAACTTTGTTCCACAGTTTGGAAATAAAGCTTATTTGTCTAACGTTAGGTGCATAAACGTTAATTATGGTGTAGGCTGTATTGTTAATCTCACAGGAGAGAACAATAAACCTGCCATCTGTATCACAATGACTAGAAATTAACTTTTAAGCAACTGTGTGTTTCACAAAAATGGCTATACCTCTTTTCTTGGACGGCGCACAAGCCAAGTAGGTATGTGGGAATAGACTGTGTGTCAAATTAGGATGGTCCTGCGCCTTAAGATGAGTTTCTTGGATACAAAATATGTCGCAGTTCTGGGATCGAGCTTCTTTCCACAGCATATGCCTTTTCTGCGGGCTATTAAGTCTGTTTACATTCAGGGAAGTTGCCTTAAAAGCCATATCAAGAGACCAGAAGCACGTTCAAATGAGGACAAAGGGAAATTTGAACTTTAACCTGGAAATAAACCTGCGTCGACAGCTGATTTTCCCCCTCCTTCTACTACTCACTGTTTGAAATTGGCGACCTCTTTAAACCTTGAACACCTGAAGATACTTTCTTGACCACTGCTAACGATCTCAGGGATATGTAGGACCTCTGATGCAGAGTGTAGAAGTTTGTAAACTCTGGATATGGACACATTTCTGGAACAAAAAAGACTAAGACAGTATCTCCAAAAAAAGAAAACTAAAACAAGAACGTAAACCAAAACGAAAAGGCGTGCGAATAAGCGCACAGTAAAAAATATGCGATTCCTTCCGAAATCTGAGCAGGGATGCTACCTGCTGATTCTGGGGGTAACAACAACAAAAAATAGAATGAATCCTGTGCGCCGGCACAGAGCATCCGGAAACCATTGTAACTAGTAAGTCCAAACGGGCAACGTATAAATGTTGGACACCAGTCTAACTTTATTTCTTGGACATCTCATGCAATGGCTGGGTTTCTTCCTCCTCTGACGAGAGTATCTTCCACTTCTCCAACGAACGGATGCCAGCCTCCACGGAAGAGACCAAGAAGTCCCGGTCGCCTTTAGTAATCACCAAAGTAGCAGGATAATTCCAGTGATAAGGTATCTTATGGTTCCTGAGCGGTTTTGTTATAGTCAGAGCACGCTGCGCCTACTCTGCATCGTATGTGCAGATAGTTCGGCAAAAAAGGAAAGACTGTGCATACAATCAGGAAAATTTTCCGCTTTCCTGGCGACAGACATCAGTTTCTCTTTGACTCTAAAGTAATGTATCCTAGCGATGGTATCCCTAGGTAGATGCTCAGTAATGTGCTTCGGTTTGGGTAGTCTGTGTATGCGGTATATTTCCAAATCCTCCAAAGGCAAGTCAGGAAGTTTCTCTTAAGACATTGGTCAAAAAGGCCACCAAATCTGGTGGTTTCACCGATTCGGGGATCCCCCTGATCTTGATATTGTTCCTTCTGGAACGGTCTTCAAGGTCTGCCACCTTTTGATTTTAGCCATACAATATCCTCACCATGCTCATTATGTGCGTCCACCATGGTATTATATGAAGCAGAGAATTCCCCCATTTTCTGCTCAACGTGGGTCACTCTGTCCCTGACTTTCTGCACCTCTGCTTTACAGTGTTTCATGAGCTGGAGCAGATCTGCATGTATAGCTCCCCTAAGAGACACTAACATGTCTCTAAATGTGTAAATGTGGAGTCCATGACTGGCAAGTTATTTGTAGGGAAAGCTGCAATGGCGTCCTGAAACTCCAGGGTGTCATTTAGCCCTGAGGACATGTCCCTTCCTGCACCATCAGGCAATGAGAACTGTGACAGCTTTTGTTTAGCTTTAGCAGGGCTGCTCGTGGTGGATGACGTCTGGGAGTTTGACTGTCTCTGGCTGGACTGAACAGGGGGAGTCATGCCTGGCGATCCGCCTGAACGAGCCCTGTTCTTGTGGGCAGAGGAGAGAGACTGGCTGCCGCCGCCGGCGCCATCTTGGCTGCTGCGGCGATCAGTAAGATCATAAAAATCCGTCATCTTACCTGGGACGGTTCGTTCTTTCCTCTTGCGGTGCATGATCCTCTGGTGTTCCCCGACCTATGAGGCCCAAAACCACCGCTTGTAGAAGCCCTGTAGCTGCTGTAAAGGCTCCGGAATACTCTGCTAGCCGGGAGCTATCCCTCTATGTGGCCATCCGCTTCACTCGCCGGCTTCGCCCCCCGTAAAATGTGAATATTAAAAATACCACCCAGTGACACGTGTCAAATTAATAGTCCATAAACAAAACAAGTGAAGATATTGATTGCAAAAAATCCATATGATGAATCTTCTTATATCCTAAATCTTCAACCACACCAATGTGTATGTGACACCACTCCCTCTGAAACTGCACTCACCAGCTAATCTTGCCTCCCACTTTTGTGTTTGGCTCAGACGCTTTTTAAACCACACATCAGTTAAAATGATCATCCACTATTCAACCGTGCTTCAAAATAGGATCTCTCCACATGTGAAATGAAAAAAGTGCTCCAATAGCGTGATATTATTTCAACTAGTTTATTTAAAATCACATTTCAAACAAACAAATAAAAACAGTCCATAATGAAAAACCATAGCAAAGCTTAAATCGTTGACTCAGTGATGCACTGCAGTCACGGTGGACCTGAAGTGTGCGCTCGATATAACCTCTTGCCCACTCCAAAACTCTGGATCGCGGTTTCCTGCTCTCAGGTCACACGTCAGTATGTCACACGTCCGTATGGATGATTGCCATATAACCACACCCCCAACATGTTGTGTCACATTGACTTCCTAATTTGGATTTTTTTGCATTCAATATCTTCACTTCAACATTTGTTTTGTTTATGGACTATTAATTTGCCATGTGTCACTGGGTGATATTTTTAATATTCACGTTCTACATCAATAGTGTCATTGTTTATAGTTGGTGTTATATTGTGTATCACGTTTTAGCGCTACTGTTTTTCCTATTTACACATTATTTGATTAATATGTTTAATCTCAGATATTTGTCAAAATGACATTTGTCTGCAAAAAATCCTATGACATTTACCAGATACTGGAATGCCTTTTATAGATAGATCATCCCTGATGGTGGCTGCAAAAGGTTTCATTACTAATATAAAAATCATGGGCGATAATGGGCATCTTTGTCTAGTGCCGTTCATAATATTAAAGTTATCAGATTACAGAGAAGGTAAAAATGTGTGCCAAAGGTGTTGTATATAATGCTAAAATAGCTGAGAGAATATGGTTGTTGAATCCAAATTTGATTAAAATAGCTTGTAGATACCCCCAATGTACCCGATCAAAAGCCCTTTCTGCATCTAAGGCTAGGAAGGCAGTGGGTAGTTTGCGACTTTCAGCTAAGCGGAGTAAGTTTTAATTATGTGGGTGCCATCAGGTTACTGGCCCCCTTGCACAAATCTCACTTGGTAGGGAGCTACCGTATCCCCCCCCCCCCCCCTTTCCTGGCCAGACTGGAATCCCCAGTGTGAACTGAGTTCAAATGCTTGTAAAATCCTAGAATCCACTCTATTACAGTAGTATATAATGTACAATGTGTGTGTTTCTGTAATATAATTTTGACACATACCTTTGTTATAGCGCCACTCTGCGCCTCTGTGACCCACCAAAACTCTCTTCCCCGCATTTATATCAGAGAAACACACACATTGTACATTATATACCACTGTAATAGAGTGGGTTATAGGATTTTATAAGCATTTTAAACTAGGGCTTATTTTCAGGGTAGGGCTTATATTGCAGCCCTCCTGGAAATTAATGCTAGGTCTTATTTTTGGGGTAGGTCTTCCTTTCGGGGAAACATTGTATTAATTGTGGTGTTACTTCAGCTATTCTATTGGTGATAACTTTTGTTTATAGCTTGATGTCTGTATTAAGAGGGAATATAGGTCAAAATTGGTGTGCAATAGTAGGTTTCTTCCCTGATTTAGGCAGCATAACAATTAAGGCCTTAGCATTTCTGCGAGTAATGAACCAGAGGATGCCGCTATGTTGAAGACGTCTGATAGATGGGGAACTAGGGTTTCAGGAAAGGTTTAGTAATATTCTGCCGATAGGCCATTAGGCCCTGGGTCAGTGGCGGAATTATAGGGGTCGCTGAGATCGCAATGGCGACCGGGCCCCTTGCTACAGGGGGCCCTCGAGGGCCCCCTGTATACAGTACATCGATAGGATGAGCGGAGATGAGCTCCCCGATCCTAAGCTGAACTGTATTCGGCACTGTGTGCGGGGAGCTCGTCACATTGATTACAAAGCGAAAGCAGTGTGTGCTGTGCTCTTTGTCTCCCCCTACAGTGCAGTACCCGGCAGGAAGAGCTAAGGTAAAGCACTGACTTTTTTAATCTACTGTATGTGTGTTTGTATGTGTGTGTGTTCATGTGCATGTATGTATATGTGTGTGTGTTTGCATATGTGTGTGTGTGTGTTCATGTGCATGTATGTATGCATGTGTGTGTGTTCATGTGCATTGTGCATATGTATGTATGTATGTACACCATGCTGGGCGCTCGCAGTCCACGCAGCTGTGTCAGAAAAGCGAATGAATATTCGCTTTCCTAACACTGAACCGCCAGGCAGACTGCAAGCGGGCAGGGTCACAGTGGCTGCATTTGATGGGCACAGTGGCTGCATTTGATGGGCACAGTGGCTGCATTTGATGGGCACAGTGGCTGCATTTCAGGGCACAGTGGCTGCGGTTGATGGGCACAGTGGCTACGGTTGATGGCACAGTCAGTGGCTGCGTTTGATGGGCACAGTGGCTGCGTTTGATGGGCACAGTGGCTGCGTTTGATGGGCACAGTGGCTGCGTTTGATGGGCACAGTGGCTGCGGTTGAGGGTACAGTGGCTGCGGTTGAGGGCACATTGGCTTTGATGGCACTGTGGCTGTGTTTGCTGGGCACAGTGGCTGTGTTTGATGGGCACAGTGGCTACATTTGATGGCACAGTGGCTGTGGTTGATGGGCACAGTCACTGTGTTTGATGGGCACAGTGACTGTATTTGAGGGCACAGTGGCTACATTTGATGGCACAGTGGCTGTGGTTGATGGCACAGTGGCTGTGGTTGATGGCACAGTCAGTGGCTGCGTTTGATGGGCACAGTGGCTGCGGTTGAGGGCACAGTGGCTTTGATTGATGGCATTGTGGCTGTGGTTGATGGGCACAGTGGCTGTGTTTGATGGGCACAGTGGCTGTGTTTGATGGGCAGAGTGGCTGTGTTTGATGGGCAGAGTGGCTGTGTTTGATGGGCAGAGTGGCTGTGTTTGATGGGCAGAGTGGCTGTGTTTGATGGGCAGAGTGGCTGTGTTTGATGGGCAGAGTGGCTGTGTTTGATGGGCAGAGTGGCTGTGTTTGATGGGCAGAGTGGCTGTGTTTGATGGGCACAGTGGCTGTGTTTGATGGGCACAGTGGCTGTGTTTGATGGGCACAGTGGCTGTGTTTGATGGGCACAGTGGCTGTGTTTGATGGGCACAGTGGCTGTGTTTGATGGGCACAGTGGCTACATTTGATGGCACAGTGGTTGTGGTTGATGGCACAGTTGCTGTGTTTAATGGGCACAGTCACTGGGTTTGATGGGCACAGTGGCTGTGGTTGATGGGCACAGTGGCTGCGGTTGATGGGCACAGTGGCTGCGGTTGATGGGCACAGTGGCTGCGGTTGATGGGCACAGTGGCTGCGGTTGATGGGCACAGTGGCTGCGGTTGATGGGCACAGTGGCTGCGGTTGATGGGCACAGTGGCTGCGGTTGATGGGCACAGTGGCTGCGGTTGATGGGCACAGTGGCTGCGGTTGATGGGCACAGTGGCTGCGGTTGATGGGCACAGTGGCTGCGGTTGATGGGCACAGTGGCTGCGTTTGGCACAGTGGCTGTGTTTGATGGGCACAGTTGCTGTGTTTTGATGGGCACAGTTGCTGTGTTTTGATGGACACAGTGGCTGTGTTTGAGCGCAAAGTGGCTGCAGTTGATGGGCACAGTGACTGTGGTTGATGGGCACAGTGACTGTGGTTGATGGGCACAGTGACTGTGGTTGATGGGCACAGTGACTGTGGTTGATGGGCACAGTGACTGTGGTTGATGGGCACAGTGACTGTGGTTGATGGGCACAGTGACTGTGGTTGATGGGCACAGTGGCTGCATTTGATGGGCACAGTGGCTGCGTTTTGATGGGCACAGTGGCTGCATTTTGATGGGCACAGTGGCTGCATTTTGATGGGCACAGTGGCTGCATTTTGATGGGCACAGTGGCTGCATTTTGATGGGCACAGTGGGTATGTTTGAGGGCACAGTGGCTGCAGTTGATGGCACAGAGGCTGTGGTTGATGGGCACAGTGGTTGATGGGCACAGTTGCTGCGTTTGATGGGCACAGTGGCTGCGTTTGATGGGCACAGTGACGCTGCAATTGTTGTTTTTTTAAAGAATTTTTCAGTTTGCTTGCGTCCCACCAAAAATTTTGAACACCAGCTGCCACTGGTTTTTAGGTGTGTGTGTGTGTGTGTGTGTGTGTGTGTGTGTGTGTGTGTGTGTGTGTATTTATATAAGTGTGTGTATATGTATATATACAGTGTATATGTATGTGTGTTTACATGACCCCCTATATATGTACAATCAGAACCAATTTTTTTTTTTTTGCTTGTTCATAGTACCAGCAAAAAAACGCTGTTACACTGAAAAGTGATCCATGCTCAGATCGCTTTTCAGAGGCATTTGACAGCCGGTAAAGATGCAATATGTTGCCTCCTGACCGCCTGTTTTAACCCCTTAAATGCATCATCACTATGCTGCAACTGCATGCAATGCACACAGTTGCAGGGTGGTTTCAGTGCAGCCCCATTCACCTAGGGGTATACTTCAAGGGTGCCCTGGCTGGAAAAATATTGAGAAATACTGGCATAGAGAAACCAATCTCTCCATTTTCCTCCTGCAGCCGCTGAATGCCTGCGGGAGAGAGAGGGAGAAGAGGAGAAGCAGGGGGAAATGGAGAAATCGGTTCCTTTATATGCAGCCACCCACTTGCGATCGGGTCCTGTTGTTCCGGCACCGGGCTCGGAGAAAAGAGCCCTGTCTGGGGGGTTAGGGGGGCCCTTCATGATTTCTTGCATCGGGGCCCTAAAGGTTCTAGTTACACCACTGCCCTGGGTAAATGTTTAATGTCATCTATTTGATGACCTTTTTGATTTCCTCGGTAGAGATCAGAGCATTGAAACTTTCCAACATTGTGGGAGTAAGAGCAGGTAGTTTAACCTCTTGACCACCGCCCCATGTCAAAAAGACGTCCTCCTTTTTAAAGTTGAATATCTCGATAACGGCAGCAGCTGCTGCCACAACCGAGACATTCATCTTTTCAGGGGGCGGTGGTGTACACGATAACGGCGGTCTCCTTGTCGGATTCGCCGCGAGATCGCCGTTATCGGTGGCGGGAGAGGGCCCCCCCCCCCTCACGCCGCTCTCCCGCGCTCTCCGCCGCTTACCGGAGCCGTCGGTAGCGGCGGAGGGGATCCGATGTGTCCGGCAGCTGAGCGGGGACGGGACTGAAGGAGAAATCTCCTTCACCCGTCCTCATAGCTCTGCTGGGCGGAAGTGACGTCAAAACGTCAGTCCCGCCCAGCCTCTTAAAGAAACATTTTTTTTTTTGTCATTTGAAAAAATGACTTTTTTTTTTTTTATTTTTTTTTTTGCATTTAAGTCTAATTATGAGATCTGAGGTCTTTTTGACCCCAGATCTCATATTTAAGAGGACCTGTCATGCTTTTTTCTATTACAAGGGATGTTTACATTCCTTGTAATAGGAATAAAAGTGATCAATTTTTTTTATTTTATTTTTTTCAGTGTAAAAAATTATAAAACTAAATAAAAATAAATAAGAAAACCAAAAAAAAAAATTTTAAAGCGCCCTGTCCCGACGAGCTCGCGCGCAGAAGCAAACGCATACGCGAGTAGCGCCCGCATATGAAAACGGTATTCAAACCACACAAGTGAGGTATCGCCGCGATCGTTAGAGTGAGAGCAATAATTCTAGCCCTAGACCTACTCTGCAACTCAAAAAATGCAACCTGTAGAATTTTTTAAACGTCGCCTATCGAGATTTTTAAGGGTAAAAGTTTGACGCCATGCCACGAGCGGGCGCAATTTTTAAGCGTGACATGTTGGGTATCATTTTACTCGGCGTAACATTATCTTTACAATATATAAAAAAATTGGGCAAAATGTATTGTTGTCTTATTTTTTAATTCAAAAAAGTGATTTTTATCCAAAAAAAGTGCGCTTGTAAGACCGCTGCGCAAATACGGTGTGACAAAAAGTATTGCAATGACTGCCATTTTATTCCCTAGGATGTCTGCTAAAAAAAAATATATAATGTTTGGGGGTTCTGATTAATTTTCTAGCAAAAAAATTGTGATTTTCACATGAAGGAGAGAAGTGCCAGAATTTACCTGGTGGGCAAGTGGTTAAAATTATCTAAAAAAAAATGTAATTGTTTCCGTAGAAGGTTGGGGAGTATTCAGGTCTGAGATTAAATTATAAAGATCACTATAGTAGTCTTTAAACAAGTTTGCTGAGTCTTTAGGGCGACAAAGCTTTGTGCCTGTTTTAGGGTCAATTAGATGGGCTATTTTTGTTTTTGTATGCCTTGCTTTGGTTTGTTGGGACAGTATTTTCCCTGCCTTATTCCAAAAATAATGAGAAGCTTTCAAGCTGTTAAGGCATTTCTTGTGATCGTAAACAGCAACTAGTAAGTTGTTTAACCAGTTCCCGACCCCCGCATGTACATATACGTCCACAATATGGCACGTACAGGCACATGGGCGTACACGTACGTCCTTGCCTATTAGCGGGTGGGGGGTCCGATCGGGACCCCCCCCGCTACATGCGGAGGTCGGGTCCGCTCGGGGAGCGATCCGGGACCACGGCGCGGCTATTTGTTTATAGCCGCTCCGTCGCGATCGCTCCCCGGAGCTGAAGAACGGGGAGAGCCGTATGTAAACACGGCTTCCCCGTCCTTCACTATGGCGGTGCATCGATCGCGTCATTCCCTTTATAGGGAAGACACGATCGATGACGTCATTCCTACAGCCACACCCCCCTACAGTTGTAAACACATACTAGGTGCACCCTAACTCCTACAGCGCCACCTGTGGTTAACTCCCAAACTGCAACTGTCATTTTCACAATAAAGAATGCAATTTAAATGCATTTTTTGCTGTGAAAATGACAATGGTCCCAAAAATGTGTCAAAATTGTCCGAAGGTTCCGCCATAATGTCGCAGTCACGAAAAAAATTGCTGATCGCCGCCATTGGTAGTAAAAAAAAAAAAAATAATAAAAATGCAATAAAACTATCCCCTATTTTGTAAACACTATAAATTTTGCGCAAACCAATCGATAAACGCTTATTGCGATTTTTTTTTACTAAAAATAGGTAGAAGAATACGTATCGGCCTAAACTGAGGAAAAAAAATGTTTTTATATATGTTTTTGGGGGATATTTATTACAGCAAAAAGTAAAAAATATTGCATTTTTTTCAAAATTGTCGCTCTATTTTTGTTTATAGCGCAAAAACTAAAAACCGCAGATGTGATCAAATACCACCAAAAGAAAGCTCTATTTGTGGGGGGGAAAAGGACGCCAATTTTGTTTGGGAGCCACGTCGCACGACCGCGCAATTGTCTGTTAAAGTGACGCAGTCCCGAACTGTAAAAACACCTTGGGTCTTTAGGCTGCATATTGGTCCGGGGCTTAACTGGTTAAAGAGGAACTGCAGTCTGCTCACATAATTTGTAATAAAAACATATTTGCCATTCTGAAGCTTCCCTCCAACCACTTTGCAAATTATTTTATACATACTGTGATTCTGTACTTGCCAAATATGCTGCAGAAATCTCCCTCCACTGAGTCTGGCTGCATCCATTATAACTGTGGGCAGCTGAAGCTGCTGCCTGTTCACTTCCTGGATTTACACAGACACACACCTCCAGCTCTGTAGCTCTCATTGGCCCCATTATGACTTGCCCCCTCCCTTGCTGGCAAACTCAGGAGAGTGAGAGAGCTGTGCATGATGTTGAACGCTTAGGCTTTTTTTCCAGACAAACGGGAAGTGTGCTGTATAAGGTATTTACTGGCAGAAAAAATAATGTTTTACTGTCCAAAGTTAAAACAACAAAGGCAGAGGATTTAATAGATGAAAAGGTGAAAACAAATGACTGAAGTTCCGCTTTAAGTTCCATTTTATATTTCTGTAATTCCTCTATTAAGGACTGTGTTATGGATTGTTTATTTTGTGTTTCCAGCTGGTTAATTTTAGCTAGGAGGGAGTGAGTCACCTGCATCCTATGTTTGTTTATTTTCCCTTGACACAATTTGCAACAGTAGACCTTTGATATAGACGTTGTGAGCACACCAAATATTAGTGGCCAAGGATTCACCTGTGACATAAAAGTGTAAAAATTCCTTGACTAGTTTCTGAACTTTCTTTCAGTGAGTAATATAATTAAGGCTACATGTATTTCCCCAAAGAGTTGTGAGAGCCACATTGTATTGCTTCTCAAGTTCAATTGCTATTGGAGTGTGGTCCGACCATGTGATAATGCCTGTATTTTCTATTTTGATCTCATAAAGGGAAGACAGATTTGTGAGTATTGGATCTATTCTAGAAAAAAGATCTATGTGGGCTGGAATAGAATGTGAAATATTTTTTTTCATCTGGGTGAAGACATCTCCAGACATCTTATAAAGATTTGCTATGTATGGTGAATTTCAGAGTCATTTTACGATTAGATTTGGAGGAGCGGCAGTCGAACTTGGTATCAATCATGAGTTAGTCTCCTACTAGGAGAAGGTGTCCTTTACTTATAGATTTTACTTATTTTTTTAGATGTTTTCTCAAAGTAACTTGTCCTTGGGTGGGAGCATACACAGATATAATAGTATATTCAACATATTCAAGGTACAGACTAGAATACTATACATTTTTTTTTTTTTAGGATTTGTGAACATGTCCTGTAGAGTGAACCATGTTTTTGATTTCTTTGAGGACTCCATTATGTTTGATTTCTGCATTAGAAGAACATATGCGGGTACAGCTTATGGGAACATTTAGGTGATTTTGTTGCAGAAAAGTGTGTTTCCTGCATGCATAAGACGTCTCCTCTCAGTTTGTGGGCTTCTGATCAGATAAACAGTTTAAAATGGCTATTCAGGCCCTTAACATTGAGAGAAATAAACTTAATGGTCATCTTAAATGAAGATGCATGCATCTGATGCTTCATTACATTCCTTATGAAAGGAAGGAGTAGTTCTTTAGGGAGAGCAAACTAATGAGTTAACTATAATATTCTTATGTGATCCTGATTCAGTAAGGTTATGCCCCCATCTATTGGTGAAAAAGTGTAAGTGCAGCAAGTAGTAAGTTGCATAGTATATCGAAGATAAAATACTTAAATGGGAGTACAGTGGAACCTCGGATTGTGAGTAACGCGGTAAACAAGTGTTTCACAATACGAGCACTGTATTTTTAAAAACTGTAACTCGGTTTGCGAGTGTTGTCTCACCAAACGAGCACGATTCAGGCCAAAGCGGTGTGCAGTACCGCGTTTGGCCTGAGGTGGGGGGGGGCGCCGGAGCCGAGCAGAGACAATATGTGCCGTTCTGAAATGCACGGAAAAGCCAGAGGACAGCTCGGCTGACCTCGACAAATCTCAGGAACTGAGTTTCCAAGGTTTGCTGAGGTGTCCTCTGGCCCTTTTGGCCATTTCCGAGGCTCTATGGTGCCCCCCACCTCTGGCTGCATGTGATATTGCATGCCATTGAAGTCAATGTGGAACAAATTATTTTTGTTTCCATTGACTTCAATGGGGAAACTTGCTTTGATATGCAAGTACTTTGGATTACGAGCATTCTCCTGGACAGATTATGCTCGTAACCAGAGGTTCCACTGTAGATGCCAAATGTTGGGTAGCAGTGCAGACAGTTACTCATCTCAATAACACAAGTGAGGGGGGGGGGGGGAAGTAAATGTAAAAAAGCCCAGAGGCAGCCCTGGGTTCCAGAAGCAGTAAAAACTGCTTATTATCTGAGTGGCATTAAACTTAAACCAACATGGAGAAAGAAAAAAAAAACTTTTTTGGGTTCTGATGGGATACCAGGCTCCAAAGATCACATCAAGTAGAGATGTGTGAGGTGTTTAAACAATCTGATTAATTATGAACATTCATTTCTGAGTTTAGTTGGTTCACGCCATTCCTCTGGTAGTGCTTCAGCCGGGAGAATTTTAAATTTTTTAAGAAATCGGAGGCCGGATTCTAGTGAGAATGTTGACCGTTTTGTCTAGCTATGACATTGTTGGCTTTGATGGGATCTCCCATGTATAGGTGGTGATATGGTTTCCTAGAGCCTTTGTGATGGTAAGGAGCTGTTTCCTGTGCTGTATAGTGGTCTGGGATATATCTGTGTACAGTGCAATGCCCACAAATTAACCAGTTAAGTAAAGGTTCTTTCTCATTGCATGCATGACTTCCTCTTTGATGTGGGTAGTAATGTATCTGGCTAGCACAGCTCTCGGCAAAAGGACAGTTTGGGCAGTCTGTGTGCTTGATCTATTATCAGTTCCATATCATTGGCAGCAGGCACAAGAGTGTGTAACAATTGACATAAAAATATATATATTTAGTTTTTAAATATAATTCTTTATTCAAAGATTTGTTTTCAGTTAGAACATAATCAATATCAAGAGAAGGAATAAACCAATGTTACAGTAAAAAGCAAATCTAACCATCCAACCAAACATGAAAAAACTGGGGACAGAGGCACCAACTACATCCCAGCTACACATACTGACACCTTCCTTGTCGTAAGAATGCAAGCCCTACTATCCGATCTGGATAAGGATCCTGGGACATCCCTGAACGCAGTGCCTCCTGCCCCCCCATCCACACAAGACGGTACTGTGGTGATCCTGACGGCCATTGAAAACCGCAAAATGTTCATGCTTGTGATAATAGATTGTTTCTTATGAGATTAGATTCTTCTGTGAGACAATCTAGATAAATTCAGGGGTCAGCTGACTTAAACAGAATCCAGAATATTCGCTACTGAGGACCTCACGGCAACTCACAATACTACCATAGCTGACCTACAACGCACAATACAAATGTCTGTCGCTAAATCAGATGACACAGAAAACAGGACGATACGCAACAATTTCTGTGTCCTGGGTCTTCAGGAGGGCGATCAACAGCTGAATTCGCGGGGATGGTTTCTTTAAGAACTTGCTAGGCTTTGCTGAGGTCTCCCCAGCCTATGTTGTGGAGCGTGCCCACTGGGTACCCACAGGGTGTGCTATCCCGGGAGGAAATCCCAGACCCTTCCTTTGTTTGTTTTCTTTTTTTTTTTTTTTTAAACATTCAAGTTTATTGGAAGTATGTTATAAAGCTTTACAATGTATAAAGACAGTGAAATCCAAATTAGTTGACAAAGATTACATCAGTATCGTATGACTAGGCCTGGACCAAACTACAACGTAACATACATAGATACTAGAATCAAGATAATTGGATGGAGAGTGACGTTGGGAGGATCAGTCCCATAACTATTTTAGGAGAACAACCAAAAGAATAAAAAAAAAGGTAGAGGACCGACCTTGTTCATCTGGAGTTCATAACGTGATATGTGTTAAATTGTCTGCAATCATCAATTTTGTCGATGTAAACCATGCAAAGAGAGAAGAGGGGAGCAAAAGAGTGTGGACAGACACTGAAGATGAGAGGGAAGAGAGGAGGAGGGGGGAGGGGTGACCAGGGATCTTGTGACATTAGGACCAGAGATCTGTTAGATTATAGTTTCAATTGTAATAACTTCAAGGAGGTAAAGCTCCTAGGTAAGCCTGAGAAGTTTTGAAAACAAACCACGGAAACCAGGTATCGTGAAATTGTTCCACTCTTATCTGAAGATTGGGCAACGGAATCTTCCATAAAACAGGTGTCATTCACTTTTCTGAGCCACTCTTTAATAGACGGCACCCTGGAGCTTTTCCATGCGAGCGGGATAAGGGAGTTGGCAGCATTCAACAAATGTTTGGTCAGCGATTTTTTGTATCTCTTGAGAGAGAAATTAGTGATATGAAGCAAGCAGCAGGCAGCGTCTAGAACAATTCTAGTCTCCGTTATCATCATATCACATATTCTCTCACTTTATCCCAGAATTCACTTATTGCCGGGCAGTCCCACCAAATATGTTTGAGACTGCCCACATCCACTTCGCATCTCCAACATCGGTCTGAGGTGAGAGGGTACCATTTAAGTCTTTCCGAAGTGGCATTCCACTGTGTCAGAAGCTTGTATGAAGTTTCCTGCATTTTAGTACTGACTGAGCACTGATGAGCTAAAATACATGCTGCCCCCCATTGTTTGTCAGTAATGTCTATGTGCAGGGCTCTTGACCAAGCCTGTTTGAATCTGTCGTCCTTAGGGGTAAGAGCATTCTGAAGCCATGAGTAGGTTACAGAGGTTGGGCTCGGAAAGCGTGAACCATCGGCACAAATCTTCTCTAGTTCTGTCAGCTTCCTAATAAAGGAGGGTTTCTGTGCGCCCATGTTGGCATAATCACGTAATTGAAAGTACTGCCACCAAGAAAGTTCTGGCAGTCCGCACTCAGACCTGAGTGCCGTTAAGGTCTTAAACACGCCCTTGTGGAAACAATCCTTCATAGCAAGTGGAGGAATGGGGTCTAATGCTTGGAATAAATGATTACCCAACCCAGGAGGGAAATCTGGGTTGTTGCTGATTGGGGAAAGTGGACTGATAATGGAGGTCAGGTCTGTCTTTGTAGCAATGGAGCTAAATAACGATAGAGTAGTGCCCATCAGTGGGTGTTTTTTAATAGAGTCGTTTAGGCAGTGCCAGGGGATCCAGGGAGCGAATCGCAGGGAGGTCCCAGTCAGTGAATCTTCCAGACCCACCCAATCTTTTGAAGGGCCATGGCAATGCCAGTCAATTATTCTGGTTAAATGTGAAGCTAGGTAGTAATTGTGGAAGTTAGGTAGTCCCATCCCTCCTTTCTTCTTAGGTCTAGTCAAAAGGGAGAATTTTATCCTGGACCTGTTGCCCCCCCCATAGGAACCATAGGAGGGTAGATTGAAGGGTTTGAAAGCAAACTTGAGGGATTTTGATTGGCAGGTTTCTGAGGAGGTACAGAAGCCTCGGCAGAACAACCATCTTTATGACTGCCACCCTTCCGAACCAGGAAAAGTACTTAGAGTTCCAGGTTTGCAAATCTTTTTTAATAACTCTTATAAGGATCGGGAAATTCTGATCATATATAGATGACAACTTGGGTGTCAGCCATATTCCTAGATACTTGAGCGCACTATTGACCCATCTGAAAGGGCAGTTGGCACGAGTCCGCTCCAGGGTGTCCACCCTCAGCGAGACATTCATGGCCTCAGATTTAGTGAAATTGATTTTAAGGTTAGACATATATCCAAATAAGAGGAACTGGTTCATCAAGTTGGGCATGGTGATGTGGGGTTTGGTCAGGAAAAACAAAAGGTAGTCAGCATAGGCTGCAATCTTATATTCCTTACCAGATATTTTAAAGCCAGCTATTGACTGGTCTTTATTTTTTTTAAACAATGTTTTTTATTGAGGATTTAAGAAAGGTTACAGTGCATAAAACAGAGATAGAAATACACTGAATGCAAAAACACTTGAGAGCACCACAAGTCATTTGAACAGTAGTATACAACATACCCCTGCATGTCGCAATTGTGCAACCAGTAATGCAACAACATAGTGTAGGCATGGCTTAGTAGCCCCCCCCCCTCCCCATCAGTGATACCACATTACATAAGCCCACGGATGCAGAAGGTCCCAGCACCAGACCACCCCCTCCGATCCCTCACAATTGGTCAGAGTGGCAATCCCGTCCGGAACCCCCCACTCCTGCATTTGGTGAGCGGACGGAAGGGCCCACCGCCTTATATACGTCCATACAGAGGTCTAAACCAGATAACAGTAACAAAATCAGGGAAGTTCAGGTGCCTCACACTTATCCATAATGCGGATAAGCATTATGAGCGGAGTAAAAAAAAAAAAAAAAAAAAGTGAATAAAAGATAAACAGATTAACAGAATGCATATGCCCATTCCACAGTTGCTAGCCATCTTTAACTAATACTAATACTTTCTTCTCATATGTGTTCAGATTATTTCAATACCCTGTAAGGTTCGAGTACCACTGTGACCAAGGGGACCATGATGTTATCATGGCTTCTGAGGAACCCATCGCATGCGAGTGCATAATCTCATATTTGCCCTGTGTATGCATTGTAGAGATTATTTCATTGAGTGAGGGCGGTGCTACATTCTTCCAGTGGCGTAATATTACCAACCTTGTGGCCAATAGGAGGTTCGACACTACAGTTCTACAAATGATTGGGACGTTGTCAATTTCCAATGAGAGGATTGCCAATCCAGGTGTCAGCGGGACAATTGAGTTCAGAATATCCCTGGCAATGCCCCAGACCCCAGACCACAGGTGTTTCAGTTTCGGGCATGACCACATGATATGGACCAGAGTCCCTACCTCACCGCATTGTCTCCAACACAGAGGAGAAGTGCCGCCAAATACCTTCGATAATCTATAGGGGGTTAAGTACCACCTCAACAGTAGTTTTTGGTGAGTTTCCATTAAGTTAGTACTCTTGGTAGAAGAGTACACTACTCTCAAGGATTTTTCCCACTGAAGGATAGTGTATTCCCTCCCAACCTCCCTTTCCCAAGCCTCCATGTGTTGCATTTTAACTAACTTATGCTTTTCCTGCATTCCCATATACAATATTGAGATTCCTTTGGAGGTAACGTTGGGTTGTTGGTAGAACTGACAGATCTTGACGGGAAGTGACGTGAAAAGTTGTGCCTTTCCTTTGAACAGGTGTGACAGCTGGATGTATTTGTATTGGTCAGTCGCCGGAATCTTGTACTTGTCCCTCATCTCCCTGAACGACAATAGTGAAGACCCCACTACTATATCCTCAAGGTGATGAATACCCCTGGAGACCCATTCATCTAGGCTGATATCAGGTATAATGTTATTTATGGCAGTAATAGGGAGCTTTAGCGGAGACGTTGGCCCTGTCCACTTGTAAGAGTTACGAAGGTGTCCCCAAGCCCTCAGGGAAGCTCTAATGGTGGGCGCAATGTGTGGATCCAGTGTCGTGTTTATGTGAGAGGTCAGTAGAAAGTCTCGTAGCGTACCCCTTTTAATTTGGGACTGTTCTAAGCCTTCCCACAGTGTTCCCGAGGTCGGTGTTGGCCAGTATTGCAGCTGTGAAAGTATGGTGGCAAAGTAATAGCTCTGGAGGTGTACGTGCCCAATTCCGCCTGCCTTTCTGTGTTTTGTTAGTTTACTAAAAGCACATCTAGCTCTTTTCCCCTGCCATAGGTACCTATTTAGCGTAGATTGGAGTGGTTTAAAATAAGAATTAGGAACCGGGATAGGCAACGTTCTGAAAAGATACAGGAGCTGAGGTAGCACCTGCATCTTAAAGGCCGCCAACCTGCCCAACCACGATAGTTCAGTTTTGGCCAAAGCATCCAGTCTAGATTGGAAGGAGGACAGGAAGGGGGCATAGTTGGCCCGTATCAACCCGTTGACTCTAGGGGTCAGGACAATTCCGAGGTATTTAACGCCTTCTTCCTGCCATACAAAAGGGAACTTCTGTTCCATTCGTCGTTTGATTTCTTTAGGGACTCCCAAGCTTAAAATGTGCGATTTCGATTCGTTCACTTTGTAGTATGAAATTTCATTAAATGCCCTGAGAGAGGAGTATATTGCTTCAACCGATTTTTCTACATCAGTGACCATCAGTATGATGTCATCTGCGAATAAGCTAATCACATGATCTTTCCCTCCCGCCCTGATCCCAGAAATATGGGGATGCAATCGCAGATGTGACGCTAGAGGCTCCATCAAGAGGTTAAAGATCAAAGGCGACGGGGGGCACCCCTGCCTCGTGCCATTTGTTATGACAAATGGGGTAGATAGAGTGCCTGCCACGAGCACTTGTGCCGATGGATGGGAATATAACGCCATAATGGCAGAGTAAATGTGCCCCCTAAACCCAAATTTCCCCAAGACCTGCTCCAGAAACCTCCAGTGAATCCTGTCGAACGCCTTCTGCGCATCCAGCGCAAGGAGCAGAGAAGGCGTCCGACGTTGCTCTGTGATATGTATTATGTTTAACAACCTCCTGGTGGCGTCCGCGGTTTGTCTCCCCCTGGTGAATCCTGATTGGTCGACATTAATCAAACCCGGGAGTATGTCCACTAGTCTGGCGGCCAGAAGTTTAGCATATATTTTGACATCATTGTTCAGCAATGATATAGGCCTGAAATTTTGAGGCGTGATCGGATCTTTCCCCGGCTTAGGTATAGCCACAATAGTGGCGCTTAACATTTCCCTTGGGAATGAGGATGAGGCAGCAGCGGCATCATATACCTGAACCAAATATGGACTGAGTACGTCCTGGAATGTCATTAAAATATTCTCCAATAAAGCCGTCAGGGCCTGGGGATTTATTCGACGGGAGTGACTGTATAATCTTCTTCACTTCCTCTTCAGTAAAAGGGGAATTTAGCTCCAGGAGCTGGTCAGAGGTCAAGGTCGGGAGTTTAGTCTTGTCTAGGAACGCTTTGATAGAGTCTGAGGAGGGTTGGGTTATTGTTGGATCATCTTTGAGATTATATAGTGATCCATAATAGTGACTAAAAGCGTCGGCTATTGCTTGAGGGTGAAAATGTTTCACCTTGGTCTCAGGGTGATGAATAAAGGGTATCTTAGATTTAATTATGTGTCCCTTAAGCCTGCTCGCAAGAAGTTTGCCTGCTCTGTTGACACTAGTGAAAAAGGCTAGTTTAAATTTCCTAGAGGCCTTTTCATACTCATCAAGAAACAATGTCCTGAGGTCTGTGCGGAGACGTGCCAACTGTTCAGTCAGAGGGAGGGATGGTTTAGATTTGTTCAGCGTCTCCAAGTCATCTATCTGAGCCAGGAGGTGCAATGTGCGCTGCTGCCTTTCCCTCTTAACCCTTGCCCCCTGTTGAATCATGATCCCTCTGATGCATGCCTTGTGAGCATTCCAAAGAGTAAAGGGGCTTGTGACCGACCCTACATTGTTATCAAAAAATTCCTTTAACTTTGTTTCAATGTATGACCTGGTCGGACCGCTCCTGAATAGCGAAGGGTTGGATCTCCACATGAAAACCGGAGTGTTGGGAGCCGAGTCCCCTACTGTCAGTCCCACCGAAGCATGATCCGACCAGGTGATACTATTGATTCGAGCAGATTTACATTTCAAGAGCATCTTTCTATCAACCAGAAAAAGATCTATCCTGCTATATGACCTGTGCCTGGAAGAAAAAAAAGTATAGTCTTTTTCATTAGCATTCAGGCATCTCCACGCATCAAACAGTTCGTGTGTTTTCAAAAAGGGAGCCAAGGAAGGGGGAGTGCGCCTCGGAGAAGAGGTGGAATCCATGGCAGGGTCAGGTATGATATTGAAGTCCCCGCATATCACAAGGAGTCCCTTCTGTTCCGCCCTGATCTTCTTAGTCACTCTCTGTAGGAATCTGGTTTGTTTCACATTAGGGGCGTACAGAGCGACCACCGTATATGACACTAGGTCAATGTCACACAACAAGATTATGTATCTTCCCAGTGGATCAATGATAGACTTATGCAGGGAAAAGTGAACAGAGTCTCTCACCGCAATCATCACCCCTTTTGTTTTGGTGTCTGCGTTAGCAAAGAAAGTGAGCGGGTATTTGGGGTGTGAGCATTTCGGAGGGGCTATTTTATCAAAGTGGGTCTCCTGGACACATAAAACATCGGCTTTCTGTTGTAAGGCTTCTTTCCAGAGGGATCGCCTTTTCGCCGGGTGATTGAGTCCTTTAGCATTAACAGTCAGGAATTGTATCATCTTAGTACATAGATGGAATGTGTGGGTGTAGTTGAGATTTTCAATAAGGTACTCACCGTGGATGATCTAGTGGGCATACCCATCGGCCAGTGATCAGGGATCCAAACCATTCTCAGCCCGCTCGGATCAGGTGAGTCCATCCTCATCAGCAGCCAGGGGTAGAGAGAAGTATTACTTGGAAGGGCATAATGAAAAAAAAAACGAAAAAGACAGCAAAATAAAGAGAAAAAAACAAGGTTATTAACAGAGCAACATATCGCCAGCATGTTGCCAAAGGTTAGAGAAAACTGTGTGCGACTTTCAATAGTCGCTCATAAACTAGAACGGGGAAACTCAAGTAAAACTTGAGATTTAAGCCAGCCGAAGCAACTCCTCCTCAGCGGTCTTGTTGCATCATTGAAAAACCTCCAGAAGGGTCAGTTATGGGATTTGGCGTTCCTGCGGTCCACCACTTGCCATCCAGCATCAACATTTCCTGCTCCCCCTCTCTGCCGTGATGTATGGTGCGGTTCGGGGATTATCCCCCACTCTTTCAGTAGGGCCATGCCCTTGTCAACTGAGTCCAGCACATAATCACGGTTGTCTTTAGTGACTATAAGTTTGGTAGGGAACCCCCATTTGTACATCAGGTTATGGTTCCTGAGAGCCTTGGTGATAGTTGTGAGATTTCTGCGCTTTTGCAGCGTAAACTGCGATAGATCTGCGTAGAATTGGAGATTCGCGTAAGCAGGCGGGAAGTTATCCCTCTGCCTGGATGCAGCCATCAATTTTTCTTTAGCGTGATAAAAATGGAGGCGCAGGATCACATCTCTAGGGACTTCTTCAGCTAGAAACGCCGGTTTGGGAAGTCTGTGTATTCTATCAATAGTGCAATCCAGCTCGGACAGATCAGGCAGTATAGCAGAGAACAATTGGGAGGCATATTTACGGAGCTCCTGAGGTTTAACAGATTCAGGCACACCTCTCATTTTCACATTATTTCTCCTAGATCTGTCCTCGATTTCTGCCATCTTAGCCTTAATAGCCTCAATATCATCATCCTTGCCATCATTTGCATCCACTAGGTCATTAATGGTAGAGGCAAAATCTCCCATCTTGTCCTCTATGTGAGACACCCTGTCTGCCACCCCTCTGAGATCTGTGCTAAATTTGTGGACACAGGACATCATGTCCGAGTGGAGAGAGCTCCTCAATGAGACCAACATCTCTTTTAGCACAGTGTCAATGACCGGTTTGTTAGTGGTGGGGAACCCCTCTATGGAGTCTGGCAGCTCCCTGGTGTCCTCCCCAGAGTCTAATAGTGTGCTCACCTCATGTGCGGCCTCCGGTGTTTCCATCCTGAATCTGTGTTTTTCAGGGCTCCCAGAGGAGGGGGTGGCCGGCTGGGAGGACATGCATCTGGGAGGGCTGCTCCGTTTGTGCAGATTCCCTGTAGTGGCCGAGTGGTTCTTGAGGCCTGTGAGCGGCGTGGAGGAAGATCCGGCGCCATCTTGTCTGTGCTCCATGCTGAAGAACTCGGTGAGTTTGGTGGGCCGGTTGCCGGCGTTTTTACGCCTCGTCATCTCAGGAATATGGTCCCTGGTCTTCCTGGAGCTGGAACGCCGCGATTGCAGGGGAATCAGTCCCTTCTGAGGTCCGCTGTGAGCCGGGTTAACGCCGCTGGTGTAGGAGCTAGGGTAACATGCGGCCATCTCGGATCCCGGCTAGCTCCGCCCCCCCTTGACTGGTCTTTATTGACCGACCTGATGAACGGTTCCAAAGACAGGATAAATAAAAGGGGTGAAAGGGGGCACCCCTGCCTAGTACCATTGTAAATCCTGACCTCTCCCGACAAGGAACCATTAACTTTGAGTCCCGCTGTCGGCTTGTCATATAGCGCTGTTATCCATGACATCATCCGGGGACTAAGTCCCACGTGCCCGCATGTAGCGAACATGTAGTCCCAGGCGACCCTGTCGAAGGCCTTCTCCGCGTCCGTGGACAGGAGAAGGCCCTCGAAACCGCAGCTATGTGCCCCGTGGGTTAGAAGCAAGGCTTTGAGTGAGTGAGTGAGTGAGTGAGTGACTTATATAGCGCAGCAAATGCGAACCCAATCGCCTCAAGGCGCTCGACATCCAGAGTCGTACCGGTCCTTCAGAAGAGGTGGGTCTTTAGTTTTTTCCTAAAGGCCTGATGGTTTTCCTCCAGGCGGATGGTAGTGGGTAGAGCATTCCAGAGCCGAGGTCCTTGGACCGAAAATCTGCGTTCTCCCTTCGATTTGTAGCGGGATTTAGGAATTTGGAGAAGGTTGTGGTTGGTTGATCGGAGCACGCGCTTGGTGACGTAGGGTTTTATTTTCTCGCTTAAGTATTGGGGAGCGTTCCCATGTATACATTTGTGGGTGAGGCAGAGTGTCTTGAATGTCACCCTGTCCTTTACGGGCAGCCAGTGGAGGGATCTCAAGGCCGGGGAGACTGATTCCCACGGCTTTTTACCTGTTACCAGTCTGGCTGCCGTGTTCTGGACGACTTGTAGACGTGACATCTGGTATTTCGGTAGTCCTAAATAGAGGGAATTTGCGTAGTCGAGTCGTGAATTGATGATAGTTCCAACCACTACAGCTCTGTCTTCTTCCGGGATGAAGGGGATGAGTCTACGTAGCATGCGGAGCAGATGAGAACTGCTGACAACTGATCCTATTTGTGCATCCATCTTCATGTCTGCGTCAAAGATGACTCCGAGGCTTTTGACTTTGTTGCTTGGCGCAATGGTTTGTCCGAGGATGGTGGGTGGTATCCATGTGGTCCTAGAAATGGATTTCCTATTTGCGTGCAGGGTGAGTAGCTCTGTTTTGGATCCGTTGAGTTTGAGGGAGCTTTCAGTCATCCAATTGTCGATCAGTGTGAGGCATTTTCCAAGTTCATGAAATTGTTCTTTTTTGTTGGTGATTCGAAGGTAAAGCTGCGTGTCGTCAGCATAGGAGTGGTAGCGCAGGTCCTGTTTGCTGATGATTTTGAGGAGCGGGCGGATGTAGATGTTGAAGAGTACGGGTGAGAGGGGCGATCCTTGCGGGACTCCGCATGTAACGGTCCGTGTTTCTGATGTAAAACCTCCAAGTTTCACGGTCTGAGTGCGATTTCCTAGGAAAGATGCGAACCACGGTAGGGCCGCGTCTGAGACTCCTGCTACTTCCTTGAGTCGTGTGAGCAATATGTTGTGGTCTACCGTGTCGAAGGCTGCGCTAAGGTCCAGCAGCACTAGGAGACAGGATTCTCCATCATCTGCTGCTTCGAGGGCGTCATCCCATATCTTGAGAAGAGCCGTTTCTGTGCCGTGGCCTGGGCGAAAACCTGATTGTAGAGGATCTAGGAGTTTGTGATCGTCCAGGTGTGGCTGAAGCTGTTGTACTACTGCTTTCTCCATGATCTTGGAGATCGTGTTGAGGCTTGTTACCGGTCTGCGCTGGTTTGGGTCTTTCGGGTCGAGGTTGGGTTTCTTTAAGAGGGGTTTTATTATGCCTTGCTTGAGGTTGTTAGGGACTATGCCTTCCCTGAATGATTGGTTTATGATGTGCGTTATGGTGGGTGCCAAAATGTCCGTGCATTCTTTCAAAAGTTTTGTAGGAACGATGTCATTGGGTGATGTGTTGTCTCGGAGGCTTCCGATGATGTTTTTTGTGGTGTCGATTGTAATTGGGACCAGCTCAAAAATCGTCGATCGTGGGTTATTTATGTTGATTTCTTCTTCTAGCTGTATCTGAATGTGGTTGGTGTGCTTTTTCTGTTGAACTGTTGCCCGAATCGTTTCGATTTTGTCGATGAAAAAGTCAGATAGCTCATTGCAGAATTCCTGTGTTTCACTTGCAGGGGGGTCCAAGCAGGAGGGGTTCATAGTCTTAGCGACTAGTTGAAAAAGTTCCCGTGGGCGGTTTAGGGCTTTGGAGATTTTGTGTGCGAAATGGTCTTTTTTAGCTTTAAAAATCGCTTTGTGGTAGTTCTTGGTGAGGGTTTTGTACCTTGTGAGGTTTTCTTTTGATGGGTTCCTCCTCCAGGCTCCTTCAGCTCTTCTGCGATCCTGTTTCAGTAGAGTGAGAGTGTCGTTGAACCAGCCCGAGTTGTTTTTCCGGCTGAGAGCTCTGCGTTTCGGAGCGACTGTGTCTGCTGTTTGTAGTAACGCTTTGTTTAAAGCGTTGAGTGTTTGTTCCGTTGAGTGGTTCCGATTTAGTACTTCTATTTTTGTCGCTAGGGTGGTTTTGAAGAGCTCAGAGTGTAGTTTTTTCTGTGATCTTGCCCAGTGTATAGTTGTGGGGGGTTTGGGTTTTTGAAGGATGGTATCGGTGGTTAATATGAATTTGATGGCGTGGTGGTCCGTCCAAGGTAAAGGTCTGTTGTCCAATTTTCTGATAATCACGTTTTGTTTGAAGATGAGGTCCAAAGTGTGACCTGACGTATGTGTTGAAGTCTTTATCAGTTGCTGCAGACCGCGTTCTTCGAGTTGGTCGATGCAGGCGGTAGCGATGGGATCCTGAGTTGAGTTAGCCCAGAGGTTGAAGTCCCCAAGTAGCAGCAGGTTTTTAGTTTTCAAGGTGTATGTCGAGAAGAATTCGGTGAAGGGAGTGAGGAGATGCGTCTTTGGACCAGGCAGTCTGTAGCATAGTAGTATGTGGACAGTTTCCTCGGGTGTTGTTTGAAGTTGCAGGGTGAGTGTTTCCATAAAGGGCAGTGAGTTCTGTAGAGTAGTTTTGGTGAGAGCGAGGTGGGATTTGTAGATCACTGCAAGGCCTCCTCCTCTTTGTCCTGTTCTATGCTCGGTTAGGATGCTATAATTTTCGGGTACCAATTCTGCTAGGACGGGGTTACAGTCGGGTGTTAGCCAACTTTCCGTGATAAATAGGCAATCTGTGTTGTGTTGGATGACAAAGTCGTGGATTTCCTTTCTGTGCTTGACTGCAGATCTTGTGTTGATCAGGGCGCATTCTAAGTGTTGTAGTCGCTGCGGTGGCTTCTCGTTTTTTGGGTTTGGTTGGCGGTGGATTCTTAGAAGTTGTTCTTTCCGTAGTGTTTTTTGAATGGAGGTTGGTAGCGTTGCGGCCGCCTTCCTTAAGTTGCGGAGGGTGTCCGCTGCGTACTTGAAGAAGAGCATGGTGGGAGATGACTTGTTGGAGATGTGCTGATACTGTGGTCCTGTTGATCCAACGATGATGAGGATGGTGGTCGGGAGGGGGGGATTGATGATGTTCCCGGAAGGTCCCGTTGACTTCGCTCGGTGCCAGTGATGTGGATCGGCGAGATTGCTGCAAAAAAAGAGGATGGTGGCCCGGCCTAACCCGCCCCCCTCAGTTGATCCAGAGGAAGGCAAAAAAACCCTAACCTTTGATCACATTATCTCTAGCTTCCCTGTTGGGCATAAATCCCACCTGTTCAGGGCCGATCAGGGAGGAAAGCAAGGGTATCAGCCTGTTTGCCATTATTTTCGCCAGCATATTTAGGTCAAGATTCAGCAGTGAGATGGGTCTATAGCTGGCGCACTCGACCAGTTCCTTCTCCAGTTTCGGTATAAGTGAAATGTGGGCAGTTAAAAAATCAGTCGGAATGGGTTTGGGAGTAGACAGCGAGTTCAAGGCCCTTGTCAGAGGGGCTGAGAGAATATCTTTAAATGTCTTGTAATATATTGACGTGAACCCGTCTGGGCCAGGGCTTTTACCTGATTTGAGCTCAATAATTGCCAACTGAGTTTCCTCAATCGTGATAGGGTCTTCGAGAGGGGTTAATTGTGAATCTTCTAACTTGGGAAGTCCACTTTGTCGGCAGCCCTGTCCCCCTGTAAGTTCGGGGGTTTATGCGGTGTCGGTAAGTTATACAATTTTGTGTAGAAGCGTTTGGAATTGCGATGCAATAGCATCCGTGGCCGTTTCCAACGATCCCTCACTAGTTCTAATCTGGGGGATGTGGTTAGCAATGGACGTTTCCTTCAGTGCTCTCGCTAAGAACCTGCCCGACTTATTGGCCACTTCATAATAAAGTTTCTTTTTAAAGAATAACATCCTCTTAGCCTTATCATCAAATATGTCTTGTAGTGCTTTACGGGTGTCAAGAAGTTCCCGAGCGGAGTGCAGCGACAGCGACTGTTTGTGTAAACATTCTAGTCTATGGATCGTGGCTGTTAAATACCTGATCTTCTGCTCTTGCTGTTTTTTTCCTGTGAGATCCCAACCTGATCAGTTCACCTCTTATTGAACATTTATGTGCTTGCCAGACTGACAATGGGTCCATACCCGGTGTATTGTTAAGTCTGAAGTAATCAGTCAAAGAAGCGGTGATGGTGGGTAACAGGTTGTGGTCTGTTAGCAGAGAAGCGTTAAGTTTCCAGGTACTTGATCTAGGGGCATGCATTCCACAATCAAGTGTAAGGGAAACTGGCGCATGATCGGACAAAGATTGGATGCCAATCCTGGCTCCTGCCACTGAATGCAGATCCCGTTGCGTGACAAATAGTCTATGCGGGAGTATCTATTGTGCGGGACTGAGTGAAATGTAAAGTCTCTTGTATCGGGATGGAGGAATCTCCAGGTGTCGACTAACTGTAGGGAGTTGAGTAGGACTTTCATTTTTTTAAGGGCACGGTAGGGTATACATGAGGTCCCGGATGAAGAGTCCACCCCTGGGTTTAAGGGAGCATTGAAGTCTCCTCCTAAGATAAGTACACCAGAGGTAAAGCCCATTAATTCACGGGTAATTTTTTGGCAGAATGCTACATGTGCCGAATTGGGAAAGTAGACATTCGCTAGGGTTAGTGATTTACCGTTATAAGTGCCCCTCAAAAAAACAAAACGACCCCCGGGGTCTATTGAGCTGTCCTGAAGTGTGAAGGGTGCATTCTTGCCTGTTAAAGTGGTTACTCCCTTAGATTTTGCATTGTCATTTGTCGAATGATATGCTGCTGTAAAGTAAGCGTTGGTCAAATTTTGTGTGTGGCCTGTCCGAAAATGGGTCTCCTGCAGGAATACAAAGTGTGGCTTACCCTTTTGAAGTTCCCTAAGAAATGATACCCTCTTCTCTGGTATATTCAGACCTTTTGCGTTGAGTGTTACGACCGTCGGAGCTTTTCCCAGGGAAGCGAAAGCCATCAGGGCGGCTATGAGGCGCTATTTGCAGCGAGTCTGTAACAAACTGAGAGACACAGATGAGAGCTTGTCTAACCTGCCACAGGATAGTAGGACCTGCTCGAGTAGATTACCTGGGTTGATAGGTGGGGGAGGGGGAGGACAGGGTGGGGGGGAGGGCGGGGTGGGGTGAGGAAGGGAGAAAGGCGCAAGATAGAAAAGAAAGGAGACCTGAAAGAAAGAAAAAGGAAGAAAAGCACATCAAAAGATCAGCGTGTGGATAGAGAACCGACGCTGCTCGGAGAAAATATGGTACACTTTAGTTAAAGAATACTCCTACTAAAGTAATAAGGTAGTACGTCCGAGGTAGAAAATCCGCCTCTAGACGTACTCTGTGGGTAACGTCACTTGTCTGGGACCCGGATAAACAGGAAGCAGCACTAAAATAACAAAAACTTCTGAAAAATTTAAAGCTCTAAAACATTAGCAATAGAACGACACGGCCTCTTTCAGCAAGAATAACTCAAGGCCCTGAACGGGTATAATGCATATTTAAAGAAAAAATAACAATTATACCAAGCTGCAGATCAAGAAGAGTTGCATGCTACCCTACAATTACTCACAATGTTCGCCTGAGACCCAAACAGAAAAAGTGAAAAAAATAAAATGAATAAAAAAAAAAAATCATATATATATATATATATATATATATATATATATATATATATATATATATATATATATATATATATATATATATATATATATATAGTAGCCAGACCGAACAGAATCCAGGTTTCTAAAAAGGAAAAAAAAAATGATATAAAAGAAAAAAGAAAAAATCAGTTTGTCTCAGTTGTAGTGCAAAACGGAGGTGTGATCAGAGCAGGGAGAACCATGTAAGGTATCAGCAAAAAGATAATCCTTCATATCTACTTTGATCAGTAGCAGGATCTGCTAAAATCCCAGGGCGAGACGAAGAAAAGTCATCAAGAAGAGGGACCAGACAACAAAGAATTAAGCACTCAGTCTGTTGCTAGACCCCTGGCAGGAGTGTGACGCGGTGCGGGAGTTCCAGCTTGTGATCCACTTCCGCGACCGTGTTTTGGCTTCTTAGATCGGTGTTTATCTGGGGTAGAGAAGGGTGAATCAGGAAGGCTTCTAGGTTGCGGTGGTAAAATGAACTCCTGGTACCACTCAGGGAGCTCCATCATCTCCAGGTTGAGGGCCTCACAGAAGCCTGGTAGGTCAGGTGGGGTGCGTAGGATATGTTGTTTGCCTGCAAGCGTAACAACTAAGGCAAAGGGGAAACGCCAGGTGTACTTTATGTCTCTCCTCCGAAGTTGCTCCAGCAGGGGGCGCAGGGCCCTGCGGTTTCTTAGTGTGATTTGGGAGAGGTCCTGGAATAACACTATATGCGCGCCATTAAAGACTATGTGCTCATTACCACGTGCTTTCCTCATGATGTCCTCCTTTAGTGGAAAGCTCTGGAGACAGCATATAATGTCTCTAGGAGGTGCATCCTCCGGACCCCTTGCCCTGAGGGCCCTATGAGCTCTGACAAAGTCGATCATGGTATCCTCTTGTCTTTCCAACAGGCTATTGAATACCCTTTGCAATGCAGGGATGATCTGGTCGTTCTCCACCGACTCAGGGATCCCTCTCACCCTAATGTTGCATCTGCGTCTGCGGTTGTCTAAGTCCTCTAAGTGGCGGTTTATTTCAATAAAGTGGGATGTCTGTGTGTCCACCACCCTCTCCAATCTATGTATTGCTCTGTCTCTGTGCTTCCCCTTCACTTCTACCGCCTCCATCTTGTCTGATAGAACCAGCAGATTGGACTTCAGGTCCGTTATCGCTGCCGAGAACGTGGCCTTTATGTCAGCTGCAGACACTGACATGTCGGCGAATGTAAGTGGCTTGTTGGAGCGGGAGCGGCTCCTACCTGAATCCTCGGCTGTATACTGCGAGTCCTCGCTGAAGTCATCCTCGTCTTGCTGGGACCGCGCCATCTTGGAACTCGCCACGTTGCTCCCAGAGGGTTTGAAGAGTTCAGAGATGCTCCGGGTAGAGGAGGCGACCGAACCTCAGCGGAGTCTGGTATGTGGGGTTTGGTGGTTCACTCTGCCCATTTCTGGGGTCTTTCGAGCGGTTAGAGAAGCGGTCGGCTGTGTCAGTTCACGGAGCTCTCTTAGTGTGCGTCCATCCCGGCCGCCAGTCAAGCCACGCCCCTCATTTGTTTGTTTTCTTAACTTCAGAGATCGCAACATAATTCTTTCCGAGGCCCGCAGACACCCCACACTAAGGCATGGCGGCACCTCTGTCCTACTGTTTCCGAATTTCTCAGCTGAGCTGCAACGTAAATGGAAAACCTTTCATGTCCGTAGGCGCCTACGTGAAAATAACATTAAATACAGCATGATGTACCCTAGCCGCCTTAGGGTCCTGCATAATGGCACAGTTTGTTCATTCGACTCCCCGAGTAAGGTGGATGACTGGTTAAATACCTTAGGATGAACATGCCCCACTTATTCAATGGTATGAATCACCTTTAGGAATCGTTATGGGACATGCCTTTAAGATCCATTATTTTGACTGCTTTGTACCCAGCTCCTCGTCTCAAGTTAGCTGCTTGTCTTACTCCCATCCTGACTTCTGGTTACACTCATAAAGGGTTGTTGGGTTGACCTGCCAGGACTCCTACATTTGCCCCTTGGTTTGACTGCTGGACAAGGCTTCTTCACTGGGCCCTGGATGGAAGCAGTCATTATATTCCTAGTTATGATATACACCCTTTTTTAGTTTCCTTAATTATTGGAGCTACCTTGCTAGTTAAGTATTAGGTTACACTCTTAACCCCCTGAGTTTTGCCTTCCTAAAGAAGCTTCCACTGCTACCACCTCCGCACTACGAACATCTTTGGGAAAGACTAACATTTTTTTTCCCCAGATACACTTGGGGGAATACAGAATTGTGTTCACTTCTCTGAAGCCCCCCCCCCCACACACACACACACACACACACACACCCTGTTCTCCAGAACTCCTGCTCACAGTGATGGGAACTAGTAGGAAGGATAAGCACATTGTGCTTGGGCTGGTTCCTATTATTTGTGTCTGTTTTACTGGTATGTTTCATGGTTTTAATATGCTATAGTGCTAACATTCAAAGGTATGTGATGATAGGGATTTTGCTGCTCATTAGTCTCCGGATTTACCCTCCATATTATCAGGTCCTCCTGCTAAGTCCTCACCATGATGGCTGATCATAAGGATAACTCCTTTTCTGTTCTTTTGTGGAACGTTAGGGGCCTAAATTCCAAATTTAAAAGAGCCCTCCTATTTCAATACCTAAAATCCAATTCTCCCCAAATTATCTTCCTCCAGGAGACCCATCTTATGGGCAGCAAAATCCTAACATTAAAAAAGCTGTGGATTCAAAAGGTGATTCACGCCACTTATGCTAGGAGGGTGTCAGTTCTGGTACACAAGAACTTCCTGTGTGTAATTGAAGAGATATGCACATATCCCCAGGGTAAGTTTGCTTTGGTGGTATTCAACCTATGGTCTCAAAGGTATATTGTGGTGAACATTTATGTCTCTCCGCCTTTATCCCCACTGTTTTATACAAGGTTTTGGAGAGAGTCACCCCTTTTTGCCCTGGAAAACTATTGGTCATGGGTGATTTCAATGCCACCATGTCGAGTGATCTTGACAGGCCCACTCCTTTAAAATCATATTGATCAGGTCTATCCACTTGGGCTCAAGCAATTGGCTTGGTTGAAATATGGAGATGGAAGCACCCTACTACACGTCCCTACTCCTGTTTCTCAGCTTCCCACAAAACTGCTTCACGGATAGACTTGGCCTTTGCCAACCCACTTTTTGCTGGCAGATGTATTAGATGTAACTTGTTTGCCTAGTGGACTGTCGGATCATAGCCCCCTGACTGTGGTTTTCCACACGTCTGCCTCCCATATCACAGCTTTGTGGAGGCTGGGGCTGGAATGGATCTCCCATTCAGACCTTGCAGATGAAATGCCTCAATTGTTGAGCGAATTCTGGGAGCAGAACATGGGGTCGTCCTCTACAGACATCACATGCCTTCAAGGCCTATTCTAAGGGACAATATAGTTATTCTATTGCGGCAATCAGAACGAAACCGGCATTAGAGACTCGGTCCTTGCAGCAGTCAGTACTAGATCATATTTACACTTACAATGCAGACCCTACCCAGGCAACTTTGATCTCTTGGTGGCTGCCCAGAGAGAACTGAACCTTCATCTGGTAGAAATCGCAAAGTTAGACACATATAAAAACAGGCAACAGTTCTTTGAACAGGGTGACCGGAATGGCCGACTGTTGGCCCAACATTACCAACCACTCACACTTATTTCCACTATAACCACCCTGGGTGGTGGGACGGCAACTACCCCTTTGGATATCTTAAAATAATTTAATAACTTATATACCTCCGGTCTGCCCTCGGACTTCCGGCCTGAGGAGCTACGGGATCTTTTGGACCCTCTGGCTCTTGGCTGGTTGTCAGACTCAGAACGAGAGACATTAGTGCAGCCTTTCACGGCTTTGGAGGTTCTAAATGCAATCCAATCCTTCCCCTCTGGAAAGGCACCATGCCCAGACGGGTTGCCGATGGATTTTTATAAAACCCACGGGTAGGTGCTGGTACAGCAGTTGGCATTGTTATTTACAAAATGCCTCTCAGAGGGGAAATTACCGGATTCTATTCTGGTTTCATGCCCTGTAGAGCCACAGACGCCAACCTTTGTAGACTCTTCACGAATATCCATGCCCAACACATCAATGCCAGATCTCGCACTGTTGCCTCCTTAGACATTGAGAAGGTGTTTGATACAGTTGAGTGGTCCTTCTTATGGGAGACATTATGTAGCATGGACTTCCCTTTGCTCTTCATTAACCACTTGCCGCCCGCCTTATGCAAAAAGATGTCGGTAAAGTGGTTTCAATATCCTGAGTGGATGTCATATGATCGCGGCGATCGTTGTTGCAGGGTGTCAGTCTGACACCCTGCAACACCGATCTAGGTAAAGAGTCTCTGACGGAGACTCTTTACCACGTGATCAGCCATGTCCAATCACGGCTGATCACGATGTAAGCAGGAAAAGCCCATAATTGGCTTGTCCTCACTCGCGCCTGTCAGACGCGAGTAGAGGAGAGCTGATCGCTGCTCCTCTGACGGGGGGGTTTGTGCTGATCGATTATCAGCACAGCTCCCCCGAGGATGCCCACACTGGACCACCAGGGATACCACAGGACCACCAGGGATACCATTAGACCACCAGGGATGCAAAACACAGGTATGCCAACTTAGACCACCGGGGATGACAATCACAAATAATGGATGCTGTAACGGTATGGCCCGTGGGACCCAGAGGTGCTTGAAGGATACGGGGTATTCCTGGTTCAGATTCACCAATGACTCTTGGGTCTAGGGTCATCCTATGTCCAATAGGGGCATAGGATGACTGAGAACTGATATCATGGATTACATGAGATGGGACAGTAATGATAATTCATGTATTGCAGAATATCTTGAAATATTACAGGTGGTTAATTCTGACCCCAACAGGTCAATAGAAGAGTGACTCATTCATGTGGGGACACATACTGTTGAGGTGTTAACATTTTTTTATTGTGTGACAGTCTGTTGATGATAGATGTGTTGGGGGTTGGCAGTCTGAAAGGTCAGATGGCTGACTTTTCAGCTGTAGTGGATTAGCATGTCAATTACGTCTACAAAGGAATGTGTATTGTGTATCAGGTGAGAATAGCTTATCGCGGAGTCAGAACGTCTGGGTAAATGACTAGTAATTAGTTCATGTAGATCATGGGTCTTCAAACTATGGCCCTCCAGGTGTTCAGGAACTACAATTCCCATCATGCCTAGTCATGTCTGTGAATGTCAGAGTTTTACAATGCCTCATGGGATGTGTAGTTTTGCAACAGCTGGAGGGCCGTAGTTTGAGGATCCCTGATGTAGATTATCTGAATGTCATTATCTAAAGGAATGTGTATTGAAGTTCCTTGTGTCATGCTGTGGGTGGAGTTGAGTCATTATCCATATTTGGTTGCTAACTGTATAAGAAGATCTGAGTTTACCATTAAAGTATTCATTCTGTTTGGAACCAGAGAACAGAGTTGTGTCTCGTTATGGGGAAAATCCAATGGGTTCTGTCTGCTGGATTGTGGAGTGTCGGAAGCTGTCTTGGGTTGGTGGATGGAATGGAATATCATAACGTGTTAAACCCTGACAGATGCCAATCAGTGCCCACAATGGATGCCAATCAGTGCCCACAATGGGCATCACTGATTGGTAGGCATGGTTTGGCACTGATTGGCATCCATTAGTACATCACATACGTTAGTGCCACCTATCAGTGCCCATCTTTGCCCCTCTGTGCCACCTATCAGTGCCCATCCATGCCGCCTGTCTGTGCCCATACATGCCGCCTATCAGTGCCACATTACTGCCCATCATCAGTGCCCATCAATGCCACCACATCAGTGCCACCTCATCTGTGCCCATCAGTGCCGCGTTATCAGTGCCCATCAGTGAAGGAGAAAACATACTTATTAAAATGTTTTATAACAAACAAACAAAAAAAACTTTTTTTTATTCTAAATTTTTGGTCATTTGTTTTTTGCAGAAAATACAAATCTCAGAGGTGATCAAATACCACCAAAAGAAAGCTCTATTTGTGGGAACAAAATGATAAAAAATGTGTTGGGTATAGTGAAGCATGACCGCGCAATTGTCATTCAAATTGCAACAGCACTGAAAGCTAAAAATTGGTCTGGGCGGGAAGGTGTATAAGTGCCCTGTATGGAAGTGGTTAAATGGCTTTAGGTGATATACAAATGTCCTTCCCCTCTTTGGTGTGTCTGGGAGGTCGACTGTCGGACCCCTTCAGGCTCCCTAGGGGTACAAGACAGGGCTGCCCTCTCTCCCCGGCACTAATCACCCTTGCAGTAGAACCGGTGGCGGAGGCACTGTGCATGTCCCTGCATATCAAGGGTCTGCACATTGGGCTGTTGGAGGAGAGGGTAACCCTGTACATCATCACAGGGTGCACGGACAGTACTGAACACCTTTGTTAGGGTCAAGGGGCTAAAAGTTAACTGGTCCAAATATGTACTATTCCCAATAGACCAGGCCGCAAGGACGACATCAAAAACAATATACAATGTATGTATATAAATCGCCGTGCTACCTCAATAAACATATACATGGCAGCCAACACCACAGAATTAGATCGATTCTGCAAGTAAACAAACACAAAACACAAAAAGTATAGTGCTAAATATATGTGAAAAAATCAATTATGAGAGACTATAGAAACAAATGTTATAATCATAAGGCGATAACACCATAAGTGCTCAAAGTCCATAAGTGGTGATAAATAAATTAAGTCTCTGTAAAAGTTCCAAATCCCCAAAAAATCCAAACAGAAGTGACTTGTTTGTGGGGAAATAGAGGTGAATAAAATTGCTAGTAGATCCACCACCAGAGTATAAATGGGAGGCTTACTGGAAAAAGTAGACCCAAATAAGCATATACTTAATAGGTCATATAAGCGGTATCCCAACTCCAAAACAGCTTAAATGGCAGGCAAAGGGATGGAACTCTGAGGGTTTCCACTGTATAAACAGTATATAATAAAAATATGGAAAATGGTAACCAAAGGCAGCCAATGATGATTGTGGACAATTTCCAAGAAATCCGGAGGCTCAGAGTGCTGGAGGTAAGGAAGAAAAAACGAGGATGCACATAGTGTAATTCTGTTTAAAACTATTTACTTAGCAGCAAATGGTATACAATTTACACTCACATTTCAGTAGACAAAAACAGGCATATATCAATAAAGCAGTAGGATCAGCATGGAGTTCTGACGCGTTTCGATCTCTAGATCGTCATCTTGGGCGCTGACCTACTGCTGTAAACGACCCTAATATATAGATATGTCCCCCATACCTCAATTGTGGCTCCATCTGCAAGCTCCACAGTAATCTGACATTACTTCCGGGTTCTCGGAAGCGTGGCGACGCCGGCGTGCGTTCCAAGACTCAGAATAGGAAATGAGCTGGAACGCAGCGCCGAACGTGCGGACGTCAGGTAGTTTGTCCAAGACATGCGCGCATAGACCATCACCAAGCCTTGTTCTCACTGCGGGACCACGTCACATGGTCCTCAGTGAGAATGACATACAGACAGCGTGCATATACAATGGGAATTAACGATCACCTATATTCAAACTGAGGCAACAAAAGGGGGGGGGGGCATAAACATGTATTCAGAATTAGGACTTGAATCAAAAATTAGGAATCTAGTATTAAAATGAATAGCGAAAAGACACCAGTTAGGTAATCTTTCATAGGAAGGACAATAGGACAGGATTTTCCAGTCACCAACTAAACTGGTGTTGGCATACAATAACATCAGGCAGGAGTTGGAAAATCATGCCAATGTATAGAAGAGCAATAATATGATATACCACAATCAAATGAATATAAAGTGGTAAAATATAAATAATAAAGATTTTTTTTTTTTATAAAATTAAAAAAGTTAAAATGCATTAAAAAATAATATATGGAGTCACAATTGAGCGTGAAGGTGCATTACCTGAAGACTTGTGGTTAAAGCTGGGTGTGTATGGTAGATCAAACGCTCATAAATATCTCTCCTGCTGCCACTTCCAGCAATGTCTTCTCTCTACATCCTCCAACTGAATCCAACATTCAGTTGTTGATTATTGGGACTTTTGTATTATGTACAGTGGACTGTCACGCTCACTTTTTTATGTATCTATTTAAATAGCTTATTCTCTATGTCACTGTTATTTTATATATGTTTACTTTTGGAATGTTGCTGTTCACACACGTATTTCTTTGCACATATATGTTGTCCATTTTCCCATTTTTCTTAGAAGTTTTGGGTATCATCAATATAAAAATTGTTTAGCGCCCTCCTAATAATGGTAAACAGAGAGCATCTCAAATCTTTCCAGGGGAAAGTAGTTAAATGTGTATGGGGGGGAAAAGGGCTATAGGCTTTTTCAAAGTGTCTTGTATAGTCCTAAAACACAGGGAGGATTGGGTCTACCCAATCTGTATAGATACTTTCAAGCGACTAGACTGGCCCAACTCTCAATAATCTACTCTAAATTAGAAAAACCTGACTGGATAAATCTAGAAAGGCAGGCGGTTCCTTCACACACCCTAGATTTTCTACTTGGGTGCCCCCGTAAATCCAGACCATCGATCTTCTCCCCTACACTGTCACAATCACTGAAACTTTGGGACGATATGAAACATCTCTCCTCACTGACATCAGATATTAGGCCATTAGCTCACATATTTCTCAACCCACAGTTTAGCCCAGACATGGACATTAAATCATTCCAATGGTGGCTAGACAAAGGGATGTATAGGATTGGACACTTTTTCACCTCAGCTGGCCTTCTTTCTCTTAAGCACTGCTTGGAAAAACTGGACCAACCAGAATCTGAGAAGTTTAGACACCTCCAAATATACCACTTTCTATCATCCTTATGGAAAAACAAATCCAAACCCCCAGAGTTCACACATTATGAATGCTGGTGTGGCCAGGGAATGGAACATAAAGGGGGTAGTTCCATAATATATTCATCACTGTCGGAACCCACCTCCAAATTCCCTTATATGGAAGCATGGGAAAGAGACTTGCAGGACACCTGGGACCTGGAGGATTGGCATAAAGCGGGAACAAGAGCTTTTAAAGGTATTGTGAATGTAGCATTAATAGAAGCTTGTGAAGAAAATAGACTTTATTCTGGATTTTCTCATAGGTTCTGTTTGTTTTTTAAGAACCCCTGGACCGATCTGGGTGAAATTTGGATATGTTGGTCCCCCAGATCGGAGCTATCAGGGCATATGTAATTGTAGGGATACCTTGTGTGGAAAGGGGTGTTCCAACTTTTGGGAAACTTGGGGTGCACTCTGCCTGGAGATAATTGGTTTATTCCTTAACTGATTTCAATATCTCCCAGGCAGAGCTTGCTGTGATAATATCGTCTGCAGTGTTCATGTAAATGAACTTTGGTCTGTCTCTCAAGAAGCGTTCATTGTTTGAATTTCTATAGTTTAGCAGGTGAGAAGATCTCACCTCGTCTGGGTAACTGACCAGTAATTAACACGTGGATTACATCGGAGACAGGACGTCTGTCTCCTAAGAGGTCTATTGTAGGGGGGGGGCTCGTTAGTAAAACCATTGTATGATGATGTGTGAGGAGATTATCATTGTTCATCTGATTATGTCAAGTATTCCTTTTGCTGTATATAAGTAACCTCCAGTCTCAATAAAGCTATTCTATATCTGGACACCCTTCATGAAGTCTTGGCTCATGTTTGGGGGGGGAAGATTATAACAATTCGGAAGAATCATCTTGGAAACTGCATTCATCTCCACTATTCCTCTACCTCCTATGGTAGCGCTAATCCCCTATGCTCGGCGATTGAGGGACGGAAAGAAGGCTGCAGTCCCATAACCACTTCAGGTCTTAACAACTGGTGGCAAGCAGCGGGGTTGAATGGGACGCATAAAGACAGCAGGTGAATGGCCCAGCATTACGAGAGACTAAAGAGGACCACGCTAAAGGATCTGCTGGAAGCCCGAGGTCAGGTGGCAAGCAACAAATAGAGAGCTACCCTCATAGCAGAACTAATGGAGGGCGACCAAACCAGCAGCATGGCGAATGTCAGCCAGGAGGAAGCAGAGTTCCAACAGAAGGTGATGTGGAGGCTAAACCTATATGGGCCAAATCCCACACCGGAGATGGTGACGCAAGTCCTGGAGCAGGTGAGCGCAGAACGCAGAGCACAACAGGCAAGCGTAAACCAAGGAGACACCGCTTCCTTAGCCGGATCTATAAATAGAGGGCAGCGGAGAAAGATTAACTATGCTGCGTTTAAAAGTTTTTCGGATGGAGAAATGGAAATTGACGCATACCTACAAGATTTCGAGCGTCAATGCGCTTTGGAGGGTCTGGAATCTGAGCAATGGGCCGCGATTCTAAACAGCAAACTCACGGGCCGAGCAGCAGAGGCATACCGAGCAGTTCCTGATACAGCCATACACGACTATGCCAGGGTAAAGGACATTCTGCTAGCCAGGTATGCCGTGACCCCAGAGACTTACAGGAAAACGTTTCGGGCATTACGGAAAGGGGGCCGAGACTCCTACACCGAATGGGCTTTTAGGATGTATCGGGCGGCCCAAAACTGGATACAAGGCTGCCAAGCCGCGACGCTAGAGGAGGTGCTACAACTCTTCTTGCTAGAACAATTTTTTGACCACACACCTGCAGACACCAAGGACTGGGTCAGAGACAGGAAGCCGGCCACAATCGAGGAAGCGGCCAAGCTGGCAGACGAGTATCACGAAGGAAGAAAAGGAGAGGCTAGTGGAAACCGCCCTCTGGTAGGGTCAAGCACCCCAACGCCAGGTCCTGTGACCCACCACCGACCGAACTCGGTACCACCCACTACACCACCTAATGTTAACCGGAGACCGCCATTGGTATGTCACCAATGCAATCAGCCAGGGCACTACAAAATACATTGCCCTCAGCGGAGCAGAGGCAATTGGGAGCGGCCATCACCACCACCACCGAGAGCAGTCACTCATCACTATCAGCATGAGCTGCTGGAAGACCACAGCACTGAATCTGAGCAATGGACCAAACTGCATGAGGTGAACCTAGCACAAGCCGAGGGGGACAACCGGGTGCACCACAGACAATGGGTCACAGTAGATGGAAAGGAGGCTGAGGCACTACGAGACTCTGGGGCCACCCTCACTCTGGTGCAGCCTCACACCATATCTGCGAAGGCGCGCACCAACAGGACTGTTGCAGTAAGAGTGGCAGGAGGCGCCATCCACAAACTACCCACAGCCCAAGTGCAGTTAAATTGGGGCACCGGAGCCAAGCAGATGGAAGTAGGCATTATGTCGGGCCTACCTACGGAAGTATTGCTGGGGAACAATTTGGGGTGCCTAACTTCACAGCTGCTTACCCCAGATCCCGCTGGAACCTGCCCTGTGACTACCAGGGCGCAAGCCCGCCGAGCTGGACAGACGCACTCCGAGGAACCACAGGTAGGGACCGAAAACCCTGTAGTATGTCCGGACCCTATCCCCTTCTGGGGCACTCCACAAGACTTTGGCCAAGCCCAGCAGTCAGATCCCACCTTAGCAGGTTACAGGAAGGCCGTAGGTACCCCTAAGGAAGGTAATGCTCAAGAGGACTTCCACTGGGACAAAGGACTGCTATATAGGGTCACAGGGGGAGTGGGAAGTGGGGCAGCCCAAGTTATAAAAAAGCAGCTAGTTGTACCCCGCAAATACAGAGCAGAGCTTCTAAAGCTCAGCCATGATATCCCGCTAGCCGGACATCTGGGTATCAAGAAAACTAAGGATCGCCTTACCCAGACGTTCTTCTGGCCAGGGATATCAAAAGACTTGCAGACGTACTGCAGGACATGTGACACGTGTCAAAGGATTGGGAAACGTGGGGACCACCCCAAGGCCAAGTTGCAGTCCCTACCTATAATAGAGGAACCATTTGCCAGAGTGGCAGTAGACCTGATAGGGCCCCTCAACAAACCCAGCGCCTCCGGAAGGTGCTACATCCTCACGGTGGTGGACTATGCCACCAGGTACCCTGAGGCAGTGGCGCTCCCCAACATTGGGGCGGAGACAGTAGCAGAAGCTCTAGTCAGGATCTTTTCTCGAGTAGGATTCCCCCGAGAAATACTCTCAGATCAGGGAACCCAGTTCACGGCAACTGTCACTCAACAGTTATGGTAGAACTGCGGGGTGAAACCGTTATTTAACTTCCCCTACCACCCCCAGACCAACGGTCTTTGTGAACGATTCAACGGCACGCTTAAGCAGATGCTCACAGCGTTCACAGAGTCCTGCGGTCAATGGGAGAAATTTCTACCCCATCTCCTGTTTGCCTACCGGGAAGTGCCCCAGGCGTCGACCGGGTTCTCCCCCTTCGAACTCATATACGGGAGAAAAGTCCGGGGACCCCTGGACCTCATACGGGAGCACTGGGAGGGCAACACAGGAGAGGAAGGGATCCCGGTTTTGCCGTACGTGCTGGAGTTCCGGGACCGCCTGCGGGCACTGACCGAATCAGTTCGGGAGAGCCTACAGGCAGCCCAGAAACGACAGAAACAATGGTATGACCGGGGAGCACGAGATAGGAACCTGGAAATAGGGCAAAAAGTATTAGCCCTCAGACCATCCAAAAAGGACAAGCTACAGGCATCGTGGCAGGGGCTATTTAAAGTGGTGGAACGAATTAGCGACACCACCTATATTGTGGCCAAATGTTTGGATGAAAGGATCAGACAAGCCTTTCATGTGAACATGTTGAAACTGTACTTCGAGCGCTCTGAGGACGTGGCCGCTATCGGTGCCCCGTCCACTGACGCTAGTGAAGGACTCCCCTTACCCGACCTGCTGGCAGCTAACCAAGGTAACCTAGAGCAAGTTGGGTTGGGGGAGAAACGAAATCTCACCCTGAAATCCGAGAACTGCCATGGGGCCATGGCAGAGGTTCAATACCTAGGGCCTAGAGTAGGGTCTGGGAAACAGCCCTCTGAACCCGCAAAAGTAGAGGTCATAGCTAATTGGCCCCAGCTCTGCACCAAGACGCAGGTATTGGCATCCCTAGGCACCGCCGGGTATTATAGGAAGTTCGTCCCAGGGTATAGCACCCTAGCGAAACCCCTCACCGACCTGACCAAAAGGGCCCTACCCAAGCAGGTAGCCTGGTTCTTGGAGTGTGCAACGGCGTTCCAGGGACTTAAGATGGCATGGAAAAAGAATGCCTGGCTCTAGTCTGGGCCTTAAAGAAGCTCCAACCGTACTTTTATGGCCGTGCCCTTAGCCTACCCACTGACCATAACCACCTCATCTGGCTCAACCGAGTCCCTGGAGACAATCCCCGATTGCTGCGCTGGAGTTTAGCATTGCAGCCCTACAATTTTACACTGCAATACTGCCCGGGCAAGCAGAACGGCAATGCGGATGGGCTTTCCCGCCAAACCAACTTGGAAGTATAATTTTGACCCGGACATCCCCTAGCCAACCCGGCAGGGTCTAGGCGGGTATGCCGACCCATGGAACTAAGGGGGAGTATTGTGAAGAAAATAGACTTTATTCTGGATTTTCTCATAGATTCTGTTTGTTTTTTAAGAACCCCTGGACCGATCTGGGTGAAATTTGGATATGTTGGTCCCCCAGATCGGAGCTATCAGGGCATATGTAATTGTAGGGATACCTTGTGTGGAAAGGGGTGTTCCAACTTTTGGGAAACTTGGGGTGCTCTCTGCCTGGAGATAATTGGTTTATTCCTTAACTGATTTCAATATCTCCCAGGCAGAGCTTGCTGTGATAATATCGTCTGCAGTGTCATGTAAATGAACTTTGGTCTGTCTCTCAAGAAGCGTTCATTGTGTGAATTTCTATAGTTTAGCAGGTGAGAAGATCTCACCTCGTCTGGGTAACTGACCAGTAATTAACACATGTGGATTACATCGGAGACAGGACGTCTGTCTCCTAAGAGGTCTATTGTAGGGGGGGGGGCTCGTTAGTAAAACCATTGTATGATGATGTGTGAGGAGATTATCATTGTTCATCTGATTACGTCAAGTATTCCTTTTGCTGTATATAAGTAACCTCCAGTCTCAATAAAGCTATTCTATATCTGGACACCCTTCATGAAGTCTTGGCTCATGTTTGGGGGGGGGGAGATTATAACAATTCGGAAGAATCATCTTGGAAACTGCATTCATCTCCACTATTCCTCTACCTCCTATGGTAGCGATAATCCCCTATGCTCGGCGATTGAGGGACGGAAAGAAGGCCGCAGTACCATAACCACTGCAGGTCTTAACAAAGCTAATCTGAAGGTTTTGATGAGATGGTACTTGGTCCCAACCAGACTAGCAATGATGTATCCCTCCACCTCATCTGTATGTTTCAGAGGCTGTCAGGCTCAGGGTTCCATGTTGCACATTTGGTGGGACTGCCTGAAAATTAGAGGTTTCTGGAATATGATGTTTTGCCTTATTCGGAAAGTATTGGGCACCCCAGTAGTGCAGTCTCCCCAAATAGCTCTGCTGAATGCCAGCATACCCAAAACCCCTACATATACTCAAAAGTTGATAGCTTTTATGCTTCTGGGTTCAAAAATTGTTCTAGCCAAGGCATGGAAGCTTCCAAAGGTCTCTCTGGCGGCAGCCAAAAGAAAGGTCTTGTGGATAATGTCCCAGGAGAAGCTAGTCAGCTCTATAATGAAGACCACCAAAGCATTTGAGGCGACATGGGAACCCTGGGCTAAACACATGGGAATCTCTCTAGTTCCAGGAGTTAATGTGACGTGTTAACTCTCTCTAGTCTACTAGCTGGCACTTAATCCCCCTCCTCCTTCCTTTCCCCTCTTTCTGGTTGATTATTGAAGTTGACAAACAGCGATAGATTTTATCCCGATTGTTACCTGTTTGATGCATCACCTCCATTACTATCTACCTGATCAGGGCTCTCAAACAGTTTGGGTGATCTCCTCAGGTACTCTGGAGAGGCGTTTAGACAAAAGATAGTTACTAGTTTTGAACTCTGGTCGCTCATGCAGCTCTGGAGACCACTGTTATTCTGGAGCTCCAGGATCGACCCCATTAAGAGTGGGGTACATGGTGTTCCGATCGACTCAGTCGGCTCCAGGCACATGGTGCACCCAAATGGGGCGCCTGGACCGGCAATCATTTGTTCTGAACATCACTGATTTACTTTTTTCTGTTGAACACTTGGTTATTCTATGAACCCCAGAGGAAGTTGTAGTGTTATTTTATAGAAAAATAAATAAAATGTTCATAATATAGTTACCCAGTTGTACTGCATTGTCAATATTGTAATGTGCCCAGAGTGAAATGGTGGTGTTGTACTGCTTTTCAATAAACTTTTTTTGAAAACTTAAAAAAAAAAAAAAAAAAATTGTGTTGTACCTTATATTTAAACGCTTATATTTAGAGCTGTTGTGAGAAAATTTTGCAATAAGAAAGGGAGTGTAGTACCATCTAAGGAGTATTTTTTGAGCCACCTCCCAATAAGATGTGGATCTTGTGTAGCACAAATTGTATGTAATGGCCTTTTTCCATTGTTCCTCCGAGAATGAAACCGAGAGATCAGATTCCCATTTTTGAAATGCTGGTAGTTTAGTGAAAGATTTGTTCTGTTGCAACAAAATATAAAATAGGGAAATCCCTTTTGTGTTATTTGTTGGTTCGTTCCAGTAGGACCAAGCTTTATGTGGGATCTTGTTGGGTATCAGAGGGTGTGCACACAAAAATGTTGCAATTCTCACATACATGTAGTGGTCTGACATAGGAAGTGAATAGCGTTGAACTAGTGTGGTGAAAGGGATAATCTGTCTGTGGTGTAATATATTATTGACTGAGGTGATTCCTTTTTTTTTCCCAGGTTATGGTCTTTAGATCTGAGACATGGGTTTGAATCGAGGACAGAGGTGTAGGGATTTCAGTAAGATCAGTGGTGTGTTCCATAGATATGCAGATTTGTTCACTACTAATTGTATAATGGGATGATTAGATTTGAAGTGAGTGTTTAAGAATGAATTGGCTAAAAGAGTAGATCTCAAGGTGTTGGGCCGCAACCAGTCCTCTATAGAAGCCCAATGTTTTACTGTATGAGAATGGAACCAAAATGTTGTTTGATCTAATATGCTAGCTGTAAAGTAGTCTCTTAGTATAGGAAGCCCCATCCCACCAACCATTTTATGTTTTGACAGAGAAGACTGGGAGCATCTCGGCTTTTTGTCTGCCCACACAAATTTGTTCAGTTGAGATTGTGCCGCTTTAAAAAAAGTTGCTGGTATGAAAATTGGGAGAGCTCTGAAATAATAAAGAATTATTGGTAAGATAAGCATCTTATAAGCTGCCAGTCTTCCCATCCAAGACAAACAAAAGGTTCTCAGCCTATTCAATTCTGACTGAATTGAAGAAATGAGGGGTAAAAAGTTTACTTTGAATAATTTAGAACTTGGGGCGGATAGCTTAATTCCTAAGTATTGAATAGGTTTATCAGCCCAGGGGTAAGGAAATTGTGAAAGGGTCTGCTGGAAATCCCTATCAATATTTACGGCAAGTATGTTAGATTTTGTTGCATTAACTTTGTAATAAGAGATTTGATTGAAATTATTCAAAATATTGTGTATGGCCAGGAGAGAAATAGTCGGTTCCGATATAGATAGGATCACATCATCCGCAAATAAGGAAATGGTGTGAGCCTGTCTTGAAACTAAAATGCCCGATATTTCCGGATGAGATCTAATTTTTTCAGCCAAAGGCTCCATTAAGAGGGGGAAAATCAAGGGGGACAATGGGCATCCTTGCCGAGTCCCATTGGTGATGTTAAAACTATCAGAGAACATGCCTTCTGTGAAAACCATAGCGGAAGGATTTGTATACAATGCTAAGATGGCTGAGTTAATATTACCTGACAATCCAAACTTGTCCAATACACATTTCAGGTATCCCCAATGGATCCTATCAAAGGCCCTGTCCGCATCTAAAGAAAGAAGCAGATATGGTACCCTTGACGTCTCCGCAGCATGCAACAGATTGATAATCCTGTGCGTAGCGTCCGGTGCCTGCCGACCCGGGACAAAAACCAACTGGTCCTGCTTTACCAGGGCGGGCAGGAACCGGGCCAATCTGTTTGCAATAATTTTGGCATATATCATCAGGTCGACATTTAGCAAGGATATGGGCCTTAAAATTTTGCGGGGCGTCGGGTGACTTCCCAGGTTTAGGTGATGTTACAATTGTGGCTGATCACATTTCTGGAGGAAATTAAACTATAGAGAAAACAGTTTCATATACTCTTAAAAGGTAAGTGTTCAGTATAGAGTGGAATGTGCGGTAGTAGAATCCGTCCAGGCCCGGAGCTTTGTTTTTGGGAAGAGACATAATTGTTTTTTGAATTTCAACTATGGAAATTAGTTTGTTTAGGCTTTTAAGTTGGTCGGAGTCTAGCTTGGGCAAGGAAATGGATTCCCTTTCAATTGTTTTTATTGGTTCATAAAAAAAGTGACAGTACAAAAATTGTAGTTATCTTTACAGGTGCATACAATTTCTCAACATTTGTCAATGCAGAACCAACGGATATTTGCGTAAAATTAGTAGTGGGAATAATACAAAAAAACACAGTATTAAGATATTGACCATAGAGTCACACCGACCCCCAACGATTAATAAGTAAATGAGGAAGCACGCCCTACTGCTAAATGTGGGCGTTACCTCCCCTCTGGACATTCCCATGATGGGAGGCAGCATGAACCCCAAGAGAGCTATAGATCTTGCCACCATAACACTTATCCGGTGAACTGAATTATACCACACGTGGCATAGCAATGGAAATTAACCCAGCATGTAGGTTGCTTGTTAATATAGCACCCAAGAAATGAACCAGGGTTATAATCAACAAATTAAAAGGGTAAAAGGGAAAAACAAACAAAGAGTGAGGAGAGAAGAAAGGAGGAGAAGGAAGGATAGAGAGAAAAGAGGAATAGCTAGGGAAATAGAAAGAGAGAGAAGAGGAAGAGAGTAGAGATTGCCTCAAGAGTGACACTAGAGTGAATAGCTAGTTAGTATATTTATATTTTGCCTGACTGCTAGCACCTATATTTCCGAAAAAAGTAGAATAAACAGAGCTAAGAGACTGCTCAGTGGACTAATTACCTAGTTATACCTGGAATTTAGATGTCCATGAATCCCACTGGTCACGAAATTTTGCTACTGAATGGGATTGGGCAGCAAAATGTTTTTCATATGAGTACTGCTCCTGCACCCGTTGAATGACTTCACTGATGTTCGGAACTAAGGTGGACCTCCATTTAGATGTGATCGTAAGCCTTGCTGCAATGAGAACATGGCTTACGATGCTCCTAAGTTGAATAGGGATAGTTTGAATATTGAGAAAGAGTAGTGCTAACTGAGGGGAGGGTTTAAGAAAAAAACCTGTTACTGAGGAAATCAGTTTAAAAACTTTGCGCCAAAAACTGCGAATGGATTTGCACTCCCAGAGAATATGTAATATGTTTCCCCTTGCCCCGCATAACCTCCAGCACTCACTGGATTCCGAGGAAAATATCAGAGACATCCTCACCGGAGTCAGGTAGGATCTGTGTAGTGTTTTTAACATCAGATCCCAGTGGTTGGAGCAATGTGAGAATCTATAGCAATTGGCGATTGCCATTTTCCACTCTTCTACAGAATGAACAGATCCTAGATCCTTCTCCCAACTTAGCATGTGGGAAGATTTGCTGAACCAAGAATTGTTTTGTAATAAGTTATAGAACCACGACAAACCTTTAGGTTTCCCATGATTAGTCCCGAGGTATTCCCATACTTCATCATGTAAAAAATAAGTTTTATCTGGAAATCTAGAGCGGAAGTAATGAATCTGAGTTTTAGAAATTTGATGTGTATCTGGATCTTTTGCTAGCAGGTCCTCGTATGTGAGTATGTCTTCTTTCAGCCACTGACCTACACTAATGTTGGGAATCAGGTATTCGTACACCTGGAGACTAGATAAAGGACATTTTTTTAACGACTCCCTAGGGGCTGTTAGGTGGAGTTTTTTCCAAGCCGTAAGCGTCGCCTCGATAGAGGGAAACTTAGGACAGATCAAAGGAGCTTCGACCAGGGTTGCTAGAAGGAGAGAGGGAAGGTCTCTGTTAGACACTACTGATCTTTCTATGTGTACCCAAAGTTTGGGAGACTGTTGGTCAAACCAGGCCTTACTCTGGTCTAATATCGCTGCTCTGTAGTAATTTCTCACATTTGGGAATCCGGCCCCGCCATTTTTCCTATGCTTCTGTAATATTACATATGGGATCCTAAACATTTTCCGATTCCATACAAACTGCCTAAAAAGCTTGTCTATAAGTGCAAAGAAAGATTCAGGGAGACATATAGGGATAGTACGAAAGTAGTAGATCAGTTTAGGGAGTACCACCATTTTTAATGCTGCAACCTTCCCTAGCCATGATAGCTCATAAGAGGCAATGTGCTGTAGATCGTTCCTCACTGTATGGATCAAGTTAGGGAAGTTGGCCTCATATGTAAACGAGGAGGGAAAGGCTAAATGGACACCCAAATAGGAAATTGCCTTAGACATCCATTGGAATTGATATCTACCTTTCAGATAAGATATTTGTCTCTGTGACAAATTTACGGGCAGTAGGCAGGACTTTACTACATTCAACTTATAATATGAGACATTGCTATACCTTGTCAATATTTCAAATACTCCCTCCAGGGAAGAAGCCGGGTCAGTGAGCGTTAATACTACGTCGTCGGCAAAAAGACCGATGTTGTGGGTGGTTTTCCCAATCTTAAAACCTGAAATCGAGTTATCAGTCTTGATGGCCTCCGCCAGGGGCTCCATCATAAGGGTGAAAATGATAGGGGAAAGAGGGCACCCCTGGCGGGTACCATTCGTGATAAAAAACTTATCGGACAGAGCATTTGAGGTAAAAACTTTTGCTGAGGGGTTGGAATAGAGGGCTAGTATTGCCGATAGGATATGTCCCTGAAGGCCAAATTTTTGCAGTGTAGCCCGAAGATAGCCCCAGTGGACCCTATCGAAGGCCTTTTCGGCGTCGAGTGCCAGAATGGCTGCGGGGATTTTTTTGCTTTCAGCTATGTGAAGTAGGTTAAACAGCCTCCTAGTGCCGTCAGGGGCCTGCCTTCCCTTGACAAAGCCCACCTGGTCCGACTTGACCAGGGAGGGGGTTATTCTAGTCAACCTGTTGGCCAGAATTTTTGCATAGATCTTGAGATCTGTGTTTAGGAGGGAAATGGGTCTAAAATTTTGGGGCGAATCCGGCTTCTTCCCTGGTTTAGGCAATGTCACGATTATAGCTTGTAGCATTTCCTCTGGGAAGGAAGCTGAGGATGAGACCTTACTGAACAACCTCTCCATATATGGGACAAGTAAATGAGAAAACGCTCTGTAATATTCGGATGTGAAGCCATCCGCTCCTGGAGATTTGTTTTTTGGTAGGGATTTGATGGTGTCCAGTATTTCCTTATGGGAAAACTGCGAATTCAGTATAGCTAAGTCTTCGTCCTTCAATGAAGGTAGTGATACTGTGGATAGGAAGGAGTCAATAGAGTGTGGAGTCGGTTGTGGGGTGTCGCTGTCTAGGTGGAGGTTATATAGGTCGCGATAATATTTCATAAAAGAATTGGCTATTTTATTGGGGTGATGCTCAAGTATGTCGGTATGGGGGTCCCTGATAGATGTCAGGTTGGACTTCTGTTGTCGCCTAGAGATGTAACTAGCCAAAAGTTTGCCCGCTTTGTTACCGTGGACATAAAATTGGGACTTGAGTCTCTTTAAGCAGTTTTGATGGGCAGATAAAAGGGCTAAACGTACTTTTTGTCTACATTCGATTAGGTCAGATTCTATTGCAGGTGAAGGGGTCACCTTGTGAAGGTCTTCTATGGATTTAAGGTCCCTGAGGAGGCTGTTCAGCAATGCCCCCCTGCGTTTTTTCTCCTGAGCTGCCGCTTGAATAAGTAACCCTCTGCTGAAAGCCTTATGTGAGCACCACAACATAGAAACATCAATATCCGCAGTATCGTTAAATTCAAAAAATTCAGACATTTGAGAATTAAGAGAAGATACAACAGTGGGATTAGTTAGGAGTTCAGTATTGTTCCTCCAAAGATACGTGGGGGGAACATGAGAATTATTCTGCAATACCAAAGAAATCGGGGCATGGTCTGACCACGTAATGGAGTGGATTTTAGCTGACTGTGCTTTATGTAACAGTGATAAGTCTGTGAGGAAGAGGTCAATCCTAGAATATATGCGGTGAGGGGAAGAATAATAGGTGTAGTCCCTTTCCGTCGAGTTGAGGCATCGCCAAGGATCATAAAGGTTGTGCTCCGACAGTAACGGTTGTAGTTCTGTTCTGGATGGAGGCTTCGTGCCTGAGCTGTCTAAGTGCTTATCTTTTCAATTGGTTTTTTATTGTTTTTTTTTTAAAAAGGAACATATCATAGGCAAGACATCAAAAAGAGGACACACAGGTCCACAGAAGATAGTCAATTAGTAATAACAATATATTGTGTGATATCCAAAAAGAAGTTACTACATGTTGTAAATGAAAATTCAGGGTCGGAGACCGCGCGTCCTACTACACAATGTGGAGCCACGGTCCCCTACAAAGGGAAAAGCTAGTAACCTGAAGCATGTTAGGTAAATCAATCAAATATTGTTGTAAAAGGCATGTTTCTTTTAGTGCTTATTCAGAGCGATAGACCATTGCCCGCAGGCCGGACCCAAGTGGGCGGGCCCACAAGCAAAGGCCGAAACCACTATGTGTATACCCATATCGTTTTTAACATTATGATATGGATTGTAGAACTCATTAAAGTAATTAAAGAGTAACAAAAAAAGAAAAAAGGGGAGAACAAAATAATAATATTAACACATAAAACATAAAACATAAAACGTCTGTACCAAATGATCCCCTATTGGTTGTCATTAGGCAGTTGAGCGGAGTGACTTAATCAGGAAATTTAGAAGTCCAAGGTAGCCATTGTTCATGGAAAGAGCGGGAGTTGCCAGACTGAATGGAAAAGTATTTTTCATATGAGTGTTGTGTAGATACTCTTTGTATTACCTCGATTAGCTTGGGAACCTGGGCAGTTTTCCACTTTGAAGTAAGGGTTAATCTGGCAGCTATTAGAATATGTATCACCATGCTTCTTAATGAGACCGGTATGGGAGTAATCGAAATATTCATTAAAGCTAGAGGAGGTGTTGGATACACAATAATACCTGTGACATATGACATTAACTTAAATACATCGTTCCAATATGTACGAATGCGTTCACAGTCCCATAGTATATGGAAGATATTACCTTTGGTTCCGCATTTCCTCCAGCAGAGGCAAGTTTCGGAAGGGAAGATCAATGACAGTCTAACTGGCGTGAGGTAGGACCTATGTAGGATTTTTAGCATGTTATCCCAATGGTTGGTACAATGGGTATATCTGTACGTCAGTTTAATCGCCTTTGTCCATACATCAAGTGGGAATGTGTGGCCCCAGTCTTTTTCCCAGTTAGTCATGTGTGATGTCTTAGTAAGTTTTTTGCTATGTTGTAATAGGGCATAAAACCAAGATAGTCCCCTAGGTTTATCATAGGATGTGCAAAGATATGACCAGATATCTATAGGGAGTTCAAAAGTTAAATTCGAATGTGAATGTTGGAAGTGTTTCAGTCTAGTGAAAGAGTACATATGTGTGGGCGGATGTCTATTCAATACCCCTTGGACGGTTGTTAGTCCGTCCTGTCTCCATGAGGAGGTTGTTAGGTCAGGTATCAGGTGTTCAATGATTGCAAGGTCGGTAATTCTGCGTTTATTTTTGGTCGTAGGGTCAATGTGGGGTTGTATGTTCCCCCAAACTGTGAGTGTGGTCTCAATAGAAGGCAAAACAGTTTGTGGTAACGGTAGGCTCGTCAATTTAGCTAATAGTAGTGCCGGAAGGTCCCTTCCTCTGACAGTTGCCTTTTCTATTTTAACCCAAAGTTTGGAGGGAGCTGGTTCAAACCACGCCTTCATTTGGTCTAGGATTGCGGCTCTATAGTAATTTCGTAGAGTGGGGAACCCTATACCTCCTTCCCATTTATGTCTTTGAATTGTGGCAAACGTCACTCTAGGCATCTTACCCTGCCATATGAACCTCCTGAATATCTTCTCAACTTGTGAAAAAAAGGCCTCAGGAATCACCACAGGGATGGTCCTAAAATAGTAAATGATTTTGGGGAGAAGTGTCATTTTTAGTGCTGCTATTCTGCCTAGCCATGACATTTCAAATGTTGTGATATGTTCTAGGTCCGTTTTGATAGTTGCGAGAAGTGAGTTAAAATTCATCTTGTATGTTTGTTTAGAGGGATGGATCAATTTAATACCCAGGTATGTTAGGGAGTTAGTCATCCATTGGAATGGGAATCTTTCTTTGAGATATGCCACCATTGACTTAGAGAGGTTAATGGGTAGGATACAGGATTTAGTGATATTTAATTTATAATAGGATACTGCACCAAACTGCTGTAATATTTCTTGTGCCTTTGCCAAGGAAGAAGCCGGATTTGTCACTGTCAAGACTACATCGTCTGCAAAGAGACCAATTTTATGGATGTCTCCCGCTACCTTAATCCCTGATATGTCTAGGTTGGATCTGATAGTCTCGGCCAGGGGTTCCATCATCAGGGTGAAGATTATAGGGGACAACGGGCATCCTTGACGAGTGCCATTTGTAATATGGAATTGATCGGAGATGGCGCCGGACGAGAAGACCCTAGCCGAGGGGCATGTGTATAGTGCAGAAATTGCTGATAGGATGGTGCCTTGCAGGCCAAATTTTTGTAGGGTAGCACTGAGATAACCCCAGTGCACCCTATCAAAAGCTTTTTCTGCGTCTAGGGCTAAAAAAGCTGCTGGTGTCTTCCTGTTTTCCAATAGGCTGATCAGATTAAATAGTCTCCTAGTGCCATCTGGGGCTTGACGTCCCTTAACAAATCCCACTTGATCCGACTTTACTAAATAAGGAGTGATATTGGCCAACCTATTCGCTATAATCTTCGCGTAGACCTTAAGGTCTGTGTTAAGGAGAGATATAGGTCTAAAATTCTGTGGAGTATCGGGCTTCTTCCCTGGTTTAGGCAATGTTACAATAGTTGCTTGTAGCATTTCTTCAGGAAATATAGAGGAGGAGGCAACACTGTTAAACAAGGCGCATAAGGACGGAGCTAGAATCGGAGAGAAAACCTTATAGTACTCTGACGAGAAACCGTCTGTACCTGGAGATTTATTATTAGGAAGGGCATGTATGGTGTCTGTGACTTCTGTAAGGGTGATCGGGGCATTGAGTGTGGTTAAGTGCTCGGCATTTAATGAGGGTAAAGAGATTGCATTGAGAAATGAGTTAATATTTAATTCGGTGGGTTGCGTGGTGAGTGGGTCTAGTTGGAGATTATAAAGATCTCTATAGTATTTCATAAATGCGTTTGCTATATGTGTCGGGTGATTAACCATGTCATTAGAATGTGGATCTCTAATGTAGGGTAATTTGGTCTGTTGCTGCCGTTTAGTTATGTATCTTGCCAAGACTTTCCCTGCTTTATTGCCGTGGGCATAGTATGTTGCCTTAGACCTTCGTAAGTACGTTTGGTGAGTGGCCATTAGTAATATGCGAAGGTTGTGTCTACATAGAAATAGTTTGTCTTCTAGAGTGGGGGTAGGTTGTTGTTTGTGATGGGATTCTAGGGTTTTAAGCTCCTCTAGCAAGTCGTTCAACTGTTTTGCCTTCCTCCTCTTTTGCCTGGCAGAAGCCTGGATCAAAATGCCTCTACTGAATGCTTTATGTGAACACCACAGGGAGGCCACAGAAGTGTCATCATTGTCATTAATAGCAAAAAACTCTTTAAGTTGCAATCCAATTCCATCCGTCAAGACAGGGTTGGAAAGCAACTCAACATTATTCCTCCACAAATAGGTCGGAGCGGATGGATAGCCGTCCTGCAACAGGATGGTCACAGGAGCATGGTCCGACCACGTTATAGAGTGTATTTTGACCTCCAAAGTCCTTTGTAGAAGAGGTAGGTCGGAGAGGATCAGGTCAATCCTGGAGTATGCCCGGTGGGGGTAGGAATAGTGGGTGTAGTCCCTTTCTGAGGAGTGAAGGCATCTCCAGGTGTCATATAAATTATGGCTGTGGATAAGGGATCGAATCTCTGTTCTGCATGAGACCTGCGGTTGAGAACAGTCCAAAGTTTGATCAGGTATGCAGTTAAAGTCACCGCACAGAATCAGAGATCCTTTTTTGATTTTTTCAATTTTCCTCAGCAGAGAATTCAAAAATCTCGGTTGCCTCCTGTTCGGTGCATATAGGTTAACCAAGGTATAGGTTGCATTATTCAGATCACAGGTCAGGATGATGTATCTTCCGTTCGTGTCACACACTAACTCGTGCAATTTAAACGCCACAGTATGTTTAATGGCCAACAGAACACCTCTTTTCTTGACAGGGGCAGTGGATTGAAAGATGTGTGGATAGGCCTTGTGTGAACACTTAGGTTGTTTAGAAGTCATAAAATGTGTTTCTTGGATGCATATCACATCTCCTTTAAGTTTGGCCATTTCTGACCACATGGAAGATCTCTTAAAGGGGCTGTTAAGACCATGTACATTCATGGATACTATTGAAATCGTCATGGTGGTAACAATAAGGGATGCTCCATGTGTGGTGAGGAGTATTCTGTATGCAGATGTAGTGCTTTAAGTTTACCTGAAGATGGTGCTGTTGGTCCACTTTTCCAAGGCTGTAAAAGTTCTGAAATGCTGAAGGTGTCTGTGGTTAGCAAGTTCTCTGAAGGGAGATCCTTCCTAGTGTGGGAATCCTTTGGTACAGTAAAAATGAAAAATAACACAAATAACTTGAACAAAAACGTGAAAAACAAACGAACAGTTCCACTAGGTGCGAGCATTTTCGCAATGGAGATAGGGGGGTACGTCTCCCCGAGACCCAGAGCCAGCTACTCTGGTGTTCATACTTTTAAGGCAATGCATAGTACTGCGGTGAGAAAGGAAGAAGGGAGCAGGATAATGCTCATTTGAAGGTGTGGAGTGTCACTTCTGACGCCACTCAGGGGATAGCCTTGGGAGATTTTGATCCTGTGTGGGGACATCAGCTTCCTCTGGGAGCAGGTTCCATTTTTTGGCCAGGACAATTCCATCTTCAATATTGGTAATCGCATATGTGCGATTCTCTTTGGTAACCAGTATTTTGGTCGGAAAGCCCCAGGAGTATGTGATATGGTGATTCTGCAGTATTTTGGTAAATGAGGATAGATTTTTGCGCGCCATCATGGTGTGTTTGGACAGGTCAGCAAAGACACTAATGTTGGAGTAGGGGCCTGGCAGGGGCTGATTCTTCCGGGTGAATCTCATGAGGTCATCTTTAACGTGGAAAAAGTGTACCCGAGCTATGACATCCCTTGGTACCCCTTCAGGCAGGTATTTGGGCTTAGGGAGCCTATGAGCCCTGTCCACTATAATTTCGTTAGTAGAAGCATCAGGAAGCAGGGCTGCTATGAAGGCCTGTACATAATGCCGAAGCTCCGCTGGGGTCACGGCCTCCTCCACCCCCCTCAGCTTTATGTTATTCCTTCTCGACCTGTCTTCCAAATCTGCTAATTTCTCTTTTAGGGCTTGCATTTCTCCCTCAGCATCGTTGTGGGCATCCACTAGTTCATTGTGGGCTGTAGTGAAGTCCCCCATCTTGTCTTCAACATGGCTGATTCTATCCCCAATGGCAGACACCTCACTTTTTAGCTGGGTGACACATAGCATCATGTCCTTATGCAGGGAGCCTCTGAGTGTAATCAACATGTCCCTCATCACTGTATCACTAAGGGGTTGGCCTGTAGTGGGGAATTCATTAATCTGCTCCACAAAGTCACTGGTGCTATTTTGTGAGTTACACCCATCCCCTGGCTCACCTGCATATCTGTGGGATGAGGACGTTTTCTGCGCCGATTTTTGCGGGCTGTGTATGGGTGATGTGCCGGGCGATGAGACTCTGCTGATGGTATGTGGAGGATAGGAGCCTTGGCCGCGAGGTGGAGTTGCTCCATCACCGCTACTGAGGTGCAGGCCGGAACGCGAGTCCGAGGCCTCGGCGCCATCTTGCGGCCTAGGCGTGCTCGCCGACGGGTAGAAGTCCGTCAATTTCCTCGGCCCTTTCTCCTTCTTTCTCTTCCCCATGGCTGCGTCTGGGTTCCCCGAGGTAAGGGACAGTCGGATGATGCCCAAAAATAGCTGCTGCGTCGCTGGATGGAGCTGGATTCGAGCGGGTCTCACGGAGCTCTCTCCTTACACAGCCATCCGCCTCGGCTGCTGGCCACGCCCCCCGTCTAAGTGCTTATCAACAATGCAATTGAAGTCACCGCATAACAATAGAGAGCCCTTTCTGATTGTGTTTACTTTTTTTAATACTGATTTGAGAAAAGAGAGGGGTCTACGGTTAGGGGCATATACGTTCACCAGGGTATAAGTTGAGTTGTTTAAATCGCATATCAAGATAATGAACCTGCCATTCGGGTCTGTAATCACTGCATGTAGCTTGAAGGTAATAGATTGCTTGATCGCGATTAACACTCCCCTTTTCTTAACTGCAGCTTTCGCCTGAAAAATGTGAGGGAAGGCCCTGTGGGTGCATTTCGGTTGATTTGCAGTCATAAAGTGGGTTTCCTGTGCACATAGAATTTCCCCTTTAAGTTTGATGGCTTCCCTCCACATAGCACTTCGCTTAAACGGGCTATTTAGCCCGTGCACATTCATGGAGACTATGGATAAAGACATATTGAAGGGGTAAATCTAGATTTTTTACTGCTGGAGATAATGAGTTCTTCCAAATGTAGTACCAAAAAGTTACCTGTAGATGGTGCTATTGAAGTGAAGTTGGATGTCCAGGCCACAACAGCAGTGCGAAAGGCTGAATACATACGAAATAGGAGAATTGCAATGCAGGCAGGCATGGTGTCACAATTTTCAGGCAAGATGTCAAGAAGAAAAGAGAGAGAAGGGGGGAAGAGAAAAACATACAAAAAAAAAAAGAGCAAAAATGTCAAACAACACGTAAAAATGTGAAAACCTTCACAAAGTGCGAGAAGTCCTCGCATATCTCACGGGGGGGTATGAGCTCCCAAAGAACCAAGCATAAGGAAACAAAGATGACTATAACTGTCATCATAAACCAGCCTTGGCTAAGGCATAGAGGAGGAAGGCATTTAAAGTTAAAGTACAATGCATTTCAAGTGGTGCTCCACTCAGGGGATAACCGAGCAGGTGTGGTTTTGGGAAGAGAAGTAGGAGCTTCTACTGGAAGAAGGTTCCATTTTTTGGCTAGTTCCAGTCCTTCATCAATATTTCTGATAGCGAAGGTGCGGTTATCTCTCGTGATCAGTAGCTTAGTGGGGAAGCCCCATGAGTATGTGATCTTGTTATTTTGCAGAATCTTGGTTATTGAGGTCAGATTTTTGCGTGCCATCATGGTAAATTGTGACAGATCCGAATAAATCGAAATGTCTGAGTATGGAGCAGGGAGGGGATGGTTTTTCCTTGAAAATCGCATTAAATCATCCTTAATATGGAAGAAGTGGATGTGGGCTATTACATCCCTGGGGACTTTCTCAGGCAGAAATTTAGGTTTGGGAGGCGGTGTGCTCTATCTACAACGATCTCAGCACCAGGGACATCAGGCAAAATGGCCGCTATGAATTCCTGTACATAGTGTCTTAGGTCCGATGGGGGTACTGACTCTTCCACTCCCCGCAATTTTATATTGTTCCTTCTGCACCTGTCCTCTAAATCTGCCAATTTTTCGCGCATGGCCTGGATGTCCCCTTCTGCCTCATAGTGTGCCTCTACCAAATCATTGTGGGCTATGGTGAAATCTCCCATTTTATCCTCCACGTGGCTTATCCTGTCTCCAATGGCCGACACCTCATGCTTCAGTTGTGATACACACTGCATCATGTCCCTATGCATAGAGCCCCTAAGGGTTACAAGCATGTCCTTCATAACTGTGTCACTGACCGGGACCCCAGAAGTAGGGAACTCGTGGATCTGTTCCACAAAGTCTCTTGTGCTATTTTGGGAGTTGCAGGTGTCATCTTGCTCACCTGCATATCTGTGGACTTCCGATCTCCTCATAGCGGACTTCTGCGGGCTGTTCAGTGGGGACGGGGACGGCGTGGCGTCCCCGCTTCTCTCCCCTGTTCGATGGGACGGGGAACCGCTCGTCAGTTGAGACGGGGAATGCTGGCGTCCGCCGCCGTTGGAGCCGCGCTGCGAGGCCGAGGCCCCGGCGCCATCTTGCGGCCTAGGGGTGCTCGCTGCCGGGAAGAAGTTGGTTAGTTTTTTAGGCTTCCTATCTTGCTTCCGCTTCCCCATCGTTGCTCCTTCTCCCTCTGGGTCGCCTGCGGAGGTAAGGGAGTAAAATCTGTCTGGTTTAAGCGCTGGATGGAGGTTCTATGGACGGAGCTCCTCTCTCACACAGCCATCCGCTCCGGCTGCTGGCCACGCCCCCCAAGGAAATGGATTCCATGAAGTCTTGGACTACTTCTGGGGAAGGTTGTGGGGTGGAAGAGTCATCTTTTAGAGTGTAGAGATTATTGTAGTAATCTCTAAAGGCATTGGCAATTTCCTTTGGATTAAAGAGTTTAACGCCAGTGGTAGGATGGTAAATAAAGGGTATTTTGTGTTTGATTGTTTTCTCTTTCACCTGATTAGCTAACAATGTACCCGCTTTGTTTCCCTGACTATAAAAATGTGCCTTCCATTTCCATGCAGTGTTGTTGTGTTGAGCTAGAAGTAACAACCTAAGCTCATGTCTAGTTTTGTCCAGTTGGGAACTAATTGTAGGGTCAGGAGATTGTTTTTATTGATTCTAGTTTGCCTGATTAAGTAACTCATCCAGCTGCTTGTTCCGTTGTTACTTATTAACATTGCTAATTTTCATGAGAATGCCCCTCATATGCGCTTTATGGCCGTTCCAAAGCGTGAAGGGGTCTGTCACAGCGGGGCGTTGGTGAGAAAGAATTCACGGAGTTCCTTCATAATTTTGCGGTTGTGAATCTGGGTGTTCGAAAATAAAAACATTGTTCTTCCATCTATTCACCCGTGTTTCCGTGCAGGACCCCTCCACTACAATAGAAACCGGGGCATGGTCTGACCAAGTGATAATATGTACAATGGACTTACTAACATTCTACAAGAGACATTTTTCGACCAGGAAAAGGTCAATTAAGTCCCATGCCAAAAGACAGGGGACTTAATACATATGCTTTGGAGGTGCCCAAAATTGCACAAGTACTGGGGTAGAGTGATAGAGATCATAAACACTACTTTTGGGATAAACTTGGAATTGGAGGCACTGGTCTGTCTGCTAGGTTGTATAGAGGAGAGACCTGAGTCAAAAGGCAGAAGGGTAGCAGCTATAAGATGTCTGTTCCAAGCCAGAAAGCTGATCGCACAAAAATGGCAGTCAGAGAAAACGCCAACGTCAACTGAATGGGAAAATGTGATTAATGCCACAGTATGGAAAGAAAAAGTAACCCTAACCAGACAAGGCAATTTTAACAAATTTAAAACAATGTGGGAGCCCAGGTTGAGAAGAATGGGATGTCCACCATAAGGGAGTTGGGGAAATAAGAGAGGCCACCGGGGTGGACCAGGGGTGGTAAAAAAAATAATGAGGTAAAAGAGTGCGGGTTAGGAACGTGTATTCGCTACATGTCAAAAAGTGCTAAGAGTAAAACAGAATTTAAGACGGCCAAGGTGGGTACAGAGAAATATGCAAACAAGTAGGGGGGTGGGAAGGGGGAAAAGTAAAAGGAGTAATATAAATTGTAAACCTAGAAATGCACTTTATTAGGATACATGAAATGTAAAATTATTTTAAATGTTTACTTTTTGTTTTGTATGGAAGAAAACGAATAAAGATTACTTGAATTAAAAAAAAAAAAAGGAAAAGGTCAATTCTTGAGTATGTGCGATGCACACTCGAGAAGTAGAAATAATCCCGCTCCGATGAGTGCTGACACCGCCACACATCATGTAGGTTTTCGGAGGCCATGAAGCGAGAAAGGGTAGCTTTTCCGCGTAGTTTGCGAGACCCGGAAGAGACATCCAAGGACTCAATGGGTACGGCCTTAAAACAGGGGCAGAGGGGGCGGCTGCTGATGAGGGCGGTGGGCGGGAGCTGCTGCTAGCTCCGAGTGCCCGGCTGAATCCCTGTACAATGAGCGGGCGGTGATTGAACCACCTGAGTGACCGGAGGATGTTGGTCGGATGCTGGGTCTGATGCAGAGTCTTCCCCTTCCCCCAGTGCTCCCCCCACCACGAGTACCGCAACTGCTCTGAATACTGAGCTCCTTTCGCTACGGAGACCACGCTGAAGCCTGCACACTGCTCTTATTACTGCTCTGACTACCGAGCTCCTCTCGCTACAGAGACCACGCTGAAGCCCGTACACTCACTGCACACTCGCCAAGACTACAGAGACCATGCTGAAGACCGTACATCGCATACCGTGCATACAGTGAGTAACGAAGCCACAAATTATTGGTTTTACTTGCCTGAATTGCATGAGTTGCCTTGTGTCTTGTGAGTTGCCCTGAATTGTAGTGTGGGTGCGCGGTGCTGGAAGGGGGGGGGGGAGTGGATCCCTTCAATATCCTTTCATTTGATCACATACCGGTCTTCGGTTCACCCCTGCTCTATTTGATTAAGTTGGTTCTACTTCCCTCAACCTGCATCTCCCGACTGGGAGGTGCAAGGAGATCTGTCCTGTCCTGCTCAGGAGGAGATTGGTTCATGAATCAGTGCATGTTTGTGCATAATTGTACTAATAATTGTCCTAAATATATGGACAGATTACTAACATCGGATGCACTTTAAAATATATGAAAAGTACATCTCAATCACAATCTGCATGAAAGTGTGAAAGTGTATACCTGGACAGAATTAATCAATAGTGGCAATACAGTGGCAGTACAGTACATTTCTACATTACCCACTATTTACACATGACCTTTGTCTTGTCTATTAAAAACTATTTTTTTTTAAAAACTCCTCGAAGTGCAAGAAAATAACATGAAAATAACAATCATTTTTCATTAGCCACTGGAGTTGGTATGCTAGGGTAATGCAGTGGTATTGGTATTAGTACTAGCACTGATCTGCTGGCACCTATCCCTCTGCTCCCCTTTCTTTTTTCTCATATGCAACAGATTGCATTGATAGGTTCGGTGTTGAGCGTTGAGGTAACTTGAGCTTTACCTCTTGCAATATCCCACTACTACCTGGTTTGTTTCCCCTAAATTGTTTCTTCCCTCTGGAGAAAGGCCAAGTTCGCTGCCTGGCAATTAAATATGTAAAACGGCCGCCCTGATTTTCCCAGACCAGATTTTACCTATATATTAATTTATAATTAATTGTGATCTGCTTCTCTTCTACTGGAATAAGGCTAAGCTCTGTTGCCCAGTAGGCAGAAGGGGGATGAACTACAGGTATCAGCGGAAGGAAAACAGTCCCAAGAGGAAAGGGAAAAGGATATAAGCCGAAAACTGCAGTTTTGCAGACCCCACAGATCCCATAGAGGTAATTGAAATAACCGAATGGGTTTCTACACACTCCAAACAGCAAAAGGAGTCACGTCTATTTTTTTTTTTTAAGTTACAATCCGTTGGTAAAAAGTAAAAAGGATCTTGCATTGAATTTGGAGACCTAAACGGTCAATATCTGGTCTGGTAACATTTTTCATGTATTTATATTATACCTTTTTCCTCACCTCTGGTTAAAGTACCGATTCAGCGGTCGGACTGATTATTTCTAGTCAAAGAATATTCATTAAGTAGACTCAGTCAAGATACGGTATAATAAGTGCAATAAAGTATACACAATTTTTTTTTTTTTTTTGCGCTTAATGATTGGAATCAATTTAAGGTCTTAATATTCTTAAAACCTATCACTATCGGGCTAAACAGCCCTATAGTTGGAACTAAATAACCAAACAACCTGAATAATTGTTGGACCGGTGGATAAACGGAGGGAACCCCTGGCTAGTAAGGAAGTTGATTTAAGAATGAGGGGAAGGCCAGTAAGGGGGGCGACAGCGAATCCCCCAAAAATAAGTGCTAGTCCAAGTACAATCAAAAAATACATGATACAGAACACGGCTAAAGATGGCCCAGAAAAAATGGCAACAAAGAAAAAAGCACTTGAGACTGCACAGAAAACTGGGCTGAGAAGACAATCAGATGTAGAAGAAATGGCAAGGCCTCCTATAACAGAAGAAGAAGAAGGGGTAGAATACGAAGAGAATGAAGATCAACTCCCCACTAAAGGGGATATAGCAAAAATGTTTGCCAGAATGCAAACAGTAATGCATAAGATGGAATCCTCTCTTAAAGGGGAATTGGAACTAATACACAAAGACATGAACCACATTCTGAGGAGAGTGGAAGAAACAGAGGAAAAAATAGAAGCCCAGGCAGCAGAAGTAAAAGAATTAAAAGAACAGATGAAATAAATAAACATTTTCTTAGATGTCGCCCCCCTTTGCTCCTCCCTTATCCCCTCCCCCCCTTATCTCCCGATCAAAACGGTGAGTACATTGTACTGCAATAACTAAAAGGAAAAGACCTTGGGGGCACCTGACCTAACAGTTGCACCAAAAAAGAAATAAACCGCTAGACTATGCAGACATTAACCAGGGACACTTGCTAATCAATATTATTATCAATACAATTACTTATATTGCTTACTGGTATATTTCCTGAGGAACTATCAAGGTACCTTGAGAACAAGCTTGGAACTCTATTAGCTTATTAGTATCCTGTGACGCCCCATAGCTGTCATCATACCACATTGTTTGCAGCATACATGTGACTGACCAGTAAACAGAACTAAAGAGGAAAAACAGGTCGGTAAAAATATAATTGAACATTGAGCACGGAGGGCCTGTTTTGGGTGAGTACAAATGGAAGAGGAGCGAGAGGAGGGGCAATCCCAAAAGTCCCCAGGTTAAGCCAAAGTCCGGGCCCGATGAACACATTTGTGTCCTATGGGGGAAATGGCGACAATCAAGCCACGGAAAAGCCACCAAGTGTTAAAAGTAGCCAGACAGAAAAATATAAGAAAAAACATAAGAAAAAAGGAGCTACTAATATACTGGCTGACCAAGAAACACGTTCAGAGTCTAGAATAGACCAAGAGGGAGAAATGGATCTGGAACAGAGAAATAAGGATGAACTACAAGGTAGGACACTATTACCTACAAAAACTGAAATTGAAGGAATGTTTGCAGCTTTAGAAAGAACACTCAAATCGCAGATGGAGAGAAATATGGGGCATATATTGGAAAGAGTGGAAGAAGTAGAGAAAAAAGTAGATTCTAATGTAACCTCAGTCAAAAAATTAGAAGAACTAAAAACATTAAAAATGAACCAACGAGAGCAAGCGTATAAATTAGAAGATCAGGAAAACAGAGACAGGAGGAACAACATTAGAATACGTGGAGTACCAGACACAACACAGGCTAAGGACCTCCCAGAAATAATAAGGAAAATCTGTAACCCAATATTAGAGAGAAAAATAATCACCCCTTTAAGAATAGAACAAGCCCATAGGATAAAACGACCAAGAGAAATATCGCAGGAAAATCCAAGGGATATCATTGTGCGATTTGAAAGTTGGGAAGAGAAAAACCAACTATGGAGAAAACTGAGAGGCAAGCCGTTAATAGAATATGAACAGCATAACATTCAAATATATCAGGATCTATCTCAAGAGACATTAAAAAAAGGAGTTTAAAACCATTGTTAGGAGTTTTGCAGGAACATGAAATTCAGTATAACTGGGGATTCCCAGCGTGCTTGATCGGTAGGAAAAATGGGGTCTCGGCAAGACTGAGGTTCATTGAGGAAATACCAGAATTCTGTCAAAGACTGGATATCCCATTACCAAATAATTGTTGATGATGCTCATTGGTTGAGGATAGGGGTGGAGGGCGGGCGCAGGTAGGGGGATACGGAAGGTCAAAACAGTAAGCTAATAGAGTGGGACATAGAGATGGGGGACCCTGAGAGTACTCCTTCACCATTGTCCTAGAATAGGGGGAAGGAGATTGTGCCAAAAGAGAACTCCACCCTCGTTAAAGGAGCAAAAGAGCGCTAAAAAGCGCCAAAGAGAACAAGGCTCTAAATGAAGACCATAGGGTCAAGGTGTGACCAGGGGGGATGAAGGGGGGGGTGAGGGGCATGGGAAGAATGAGGGGGAGGGGGGATGGGAAGATCAGGGGGAGGGGGGATGGGGACTCGGATCTGTGTGCCATATAACAAAAAGAAACGAAAAAAAAAAGAAAGATATGACAAATATAAACTTCATAACATATAATGTAAGAGGCCTCAGCTGCCCGGAAAAAAGGCATATGGTATTAAGAGAGGTGGAAAGGTATTCTGCAGAAATAGTCTTCCTGCAAGAGACACATATAACATTAGATTCCGGTGTTAGACTTTATTCTCGGGCAGTCCCCACCTGGTCACAGTGACTCTCCAAAGAAGAGAGCTAAGGGGGTCGCCATAGTATTAGGGAAGAACATTTCTTTTACAGTAGAAGATAGGAAAGTTGACCCAGAGGGTCGCTATTTGTTTCTGAGAGGGGTACTCCAAGGGAAAAAATATACGCTTGCAAACATATACTGCCCTAATAGACACCCTCAAAAATACCTTAGGGGGAGGGGCGTGGCTACCGGGCTTTCTGCATGGACGCATAGGCAGAGAGCTCCGTGCCATTCATAGGGGAAAAAACACACCGAGGCTCCAACTACGGCTCTAACCTCTCCGGATCGCTCCACCGGATCGTCCAGCCTCCCGGGATGGCCCGCAAAAGAAAAACGGTTCCGCAGGTACAAAAACTGCCCCACTTCTTCTCCCCGGCGTCCCGCGGCCTAGTCCAAGATGGCGCCGGCGGTGCCTCGCCGTCCTCCAGCGGCTCCAGTTCAGCCCCAACAAGTCCTAACCCGCTGCCGGGTGAGGCACATGGGTCCCCCGAGGCCTCCACACCGCTGGTGCGCAGCCCAGCAAAATCTAAGCCGCGGCTTTCCCCTGAATGCTCCGGTGGGAAGGTGGACACGTTGCAGGACTCACTAAATGACACCAGAGAGCTGGCGGCACCCATTAACTCTTTCCCCACTGCTGACAAGCCGCTCTCAGACACCATGTTGAAAGACATGCTGGTGTCCCTCCGCAGCTCCCTCCATGCGGATATGATGGAGTGCATGAGGGATTTAAAAGCTGATGTGCAGGAGTTGGGGGGCAGAGTGGATCATGTAGAGCAGAAGATGGGGGAGTTTGCTTCTTCTTTTAACTCACTGGTGGATGCCCATAACAACCAGGAGGATGAACTGGCTTGGCTCAAAGCAAAGGTCTCGGACCTGGAGGACAGATCCAGGAGGAACAACGTCAAGATCCGTGGTGTCCCTGAGTCTGTCCTCCCCCACCAATTGCAACAATATGCCCAGGACCTTATGAAATTGCTGGTCCCTGATCTGTCAGACGCTGATCTGGCAATTGACAGAATACACTGCCTGCCTAAGCCGTCTCACCTCCCTGAGAACATTCCCAGAGATGTTTTAATGCGGGTACATTTCTTCCAAATAAAGGAGCGATTCATGATGTCCTTCAGGAAGAACAAAAATCCGCTTGCCCAATATGAATCTATTCAATTATTCGCCGACCTCTCTCAATATACAATGCAAAGGTACAGGGCTCTTCTTCCGGTCACTAAGGCTCTACGCAACCACGACATTGTGTATAGATGGGGCTATCCGGCCAAACTCACTGTCACGAAAGACAACCATTCCTCCGTGGTCAACAACCTCACAGAGGGCCTGGCCCTCCTACGTTCCTGGGACATTGTGCCGGCGCAGATTGATGGGGACCAGCCCTCGGCCTCTAAAGTTACTACTCAGGATTCATGGCACAAGGTGACCCACAAGAAGAAGGGCAAGAAACGACTCTCTTAAGTGTTTCGGTTACATCAACAGCTTGATACTACCTGTTACCCTACTAACTTTGATATTTTCCCCTCCGTGTTAAATGAGCAGACCTTCTGCTCCCAGATTCTCAAAAGGATCTCCCTTTTTATTGTTCGACTTGGTTCTGATCGAACTGTTTTGTTGTTTAAAGACCACAAACCCATGTGGCATGGTTTTGTTTTTCTTTTCTTTTTTTTTGTTCCTCCTCACCCCCTGCTGAGAGATGGACTTCACCCCATGGACCAGGACTAGTCGAGATCTCCGCCTCCAGAAACAACGCCTTGGCTTTCATCTCTGCTACGCCAGTTTCTTCAACCTGAGGTACTGTTACATTGTCACCCCACATTGCTATGGTTCTTAACGTAGTCTCCTTTAATGTGCATGGGCTGAACCACCCTGCTAAAAGAACTGCACTGTGGAAAGAAGCTCAGAAATTACAGGCGGACATCTTGTGTCTACAGGAATCCCACTTCTTATCCTCTAATCCCCCTTGCCTCAAACACAAGAACTATCCCCATGTGTTTTGCGCCTCGGCCCCCAACAAGAAGCATAGAGGGGTTGTCACAGTCATAAGGGACTCTGTTTCGTTCAAACTAGGGGAGGTGGTTTCCGACCCAGCGGGTCGGTTTGTGATTCTTGTGGGGGAGTTTAACAATCACACCTACACAATTGCTAACCTTTACGCCCCAAATGCCAATCAGGTCAGGTTTGTCAACAAAGTCTTTAAGAAAATACTTGCTGTTAAGAAGGGTAATGTTATTATATGTGGTGACTATAACATGATGGTTGACTACAGTGTTGACACTACCTCTAAATCCAAACGCCCCCTCCCTTCTTTACACCCTGCTGTTCTTAGAGAGGACTACTACGATGTTTGGAGGTGTCGGCACTCTAGTGAATGGGACTACTCCTTCCACTCGACCAGGCACAATACTTACTCCCGTATTGACATGGTACTTGTTGACAAGGCTCTACTTAGGGCGGTCACCTCCTCCGCCATCCACGACATCTCGTGGTCAGACCACGCACCTGTCTCCATTTCGCTGGCGGAGGGGATGGCCCCCAGCCCTGCTTACATATGGAGAGCTAATGCAGGGGTATTCCAAACGCAGGCTCAGGTGAATGCTATAACCAAGCAATTGAAAGAATTCATTGAGTTAAATGAAGGTTCAGTATCTGACCCGTCGGTCTTGTGGTGCGCCCACAAGGCCTTCATCAGAGGTGTTCTCCTCCAAATTAGCTCAAGACTAAAACGCCAGAGAACTCTGAAGATAGACCTTCTCCTGAAGGAAATAAGATCTTTGGAGGTGCTAAATAAGGCCTCGTCAGCTCTAGCTCTGTCAAACAAATTGGTTGGCCTTAGGTGCGACCTTCGGCGATTACTCTTAGAATCACATAACAAATTTGTTAACGCCCTGAAGCTAACGTACTACTCCTCTGGAAACAAGGCTGGCAAATTTTTGGCACGTCGCCTGAAGGACCAGAGAACTCATACGAAAATTCCCTTCATCCGCAGCCCACTTAACAATAGCAAACTGTACGACCCGAGAGATATTGCCAACTCTTTCGCAGATTATTACTCTGCCCTGTACAACATTAAAAAGGACAGTTCCACCCCACAACCCTCAGATCAAGACATACAGGACTTTCTGGCCGACATATCCCTCCCTGCCCTGTCGCCTACACAACTCAACGCCCTCAATGCTCCCATCACAGCTGCGGAGATCCAGAAAATAATATCTAAGATGCCCCTAGGCAAATCCCCTGGCCCTGATGGCCTACCTAACGACTATTATAGAACGTTTGGTGAGATTCTTGCACCCTCACTGTGCTCAGTTTTTTCACAAGCCATGGTTTCTGCAAGTTTCCCTCCTGAGATGCTTTCCGCCTATATTGTCACAATCCCCAAACCTAGTAAACCTCCTGATGTTCCCTCTAACTTCCGCCCCATCTCATTATTAAATACAGACGTTAAGTTATATGCCAAAATTCTAGCCCAGAGACTTCTGACTGTCATACCATCCCTAGTTAATCCTGACCAGTCCGGCTTCACTGCGGGAAGACAGGCATCAGACGCCACCCGCAGGATCATTGGAGTTGTGCAATGTGCTTGGGCCTCTCGGACGCCTTCTCTGCTCCTCTCTTTGGATGCGGAGAAGGCGTTCGACAGGGTCCACTGGAACTATATGTCCCATACCCTAACTAAATTCGGGTTCCATGGCCCCATTATGTCAGCTATTCTGGCCCTCTACTCGCACCCCTCAGCCCAGGTCTTTACCTCCAATTGCCTCTCAAGACCCTTCCATATATCCAACGGGACACGTCAGGGATGCCCGCTCTCTCCCTCCATATTCAACCTCTTAATTGAGCCTTTGGCCGAAAAGATCAGGGCCCATCCCCATATCACAGGGTTCTCTATCCGAGGTATATCCCATAAAATCAATCTGTTTGCTGATGATATTATCTTGTCCCTAACATCCCCGACTTCATCGCTCCCCCATGTCCAGGAGGTTTTGCACTCCTTCAGCAATATTTCCTACTATAAAGTGAACGCCTCCAAATCAACTATCCTGCCTATGCACCTTCCAACCCCTGCCCAGGCTTATCTGGAAAGAACTTTCCCCTAGTTGTGGGCCAAGAAAAGTATATCATACCTAGGTCTTCAGATCACAGCAGACCCTTATGGACTGGCGGATGCTAATTATCCAGCGCTAATAGCGAAACTCAATAAGGAGTCGATGCGCCTTTCCAAAGTAGAACTCTCCTGGGCTGGTCGTCTTGCTTCCTTTAAGATGTTGCTACTTCCCCAGATCCTGTACATTTTTTGCACGCTCCCTATTCCCTTAAAACCCCCCCATCTCGTTCATTAAATTATATCCTTAGGTCCCATGTCTGGGGCTCACGCAAGCCCAGATGCTCTAAGATACTGTTAACTAGACATACGTCTGTGGGCGGCATGGGCCTCACGGACATAAGAGACTACTACCGTGCCTCCCTTCTAAACCAGCTCAGGATGTGGTTCACAGACCCTCAGGCGACCCCCTGGTGTAGTATTGAGAGATCGTTGAGTCCCACTAAGGACTTGGTCTCCTTGCTGTACCTGGACAGGTTGAAGCCTTTTCCTCTACATCGGTTGCCCTTGTCTCTTCGGGCCTCATTGGAGGCCTGGAGGGACCTTGGCAACAGGACCGATCCCCGCGATGCGTTGGTAGAGATACCGGTTCCTATTGAGATCTTAGAGAGCGCAATCCCCAATGTCAGTCTTAGAAGTTGGAGAGACAAGGGTATTACTCAGGTCTCCCACCTCTTTAGTGCTAACCGCATTTCCACGTTCCAGTCCCTTCAGGCTACATACCACCTCACTCAATCAGATGTGTACAGGTTTCGCCAGGTGTCACATTTCCTTAGTTCTGTCAGTGAACATAGAGTGCTCCTCCCTGACCAGGTATGGAGGTTCTACGGATCCACAACCCCCTCCACCAAGGGGATTCCCCTCTTCTACAGTCTTCTCCAGCACAGGCGCTCCTTTGTCAAGTCCCCTCCTTTCCTGAAATGGGAGGAAGATTTGGGTACTGTCTTTACAGAACCTCAATGTCGAGTGGCCCTCAACTCTGTGTACAAAGCATCCAAATGCACTAACCATTGGGAACTTGCCCAAAAAATTGCCCTGAGGTGGTACATTACGCCATACAGAATGTCTAAGTTCTCCCGAGACAACTCCCCTCTGTGCTGGAGGGACTGTGGTGAGGTGGGTAATATTATGCATGTCTTTTGGAAATGCAAACACTTAACAAGTTTCTGGAAGAGTTTGTTCAAGTGTATATCCTCTATTACTGGGGTTCTTACGCAGCCAGGCCCCGCGTTGGCCCTGCTAGGTTTGAACATTGACTCCCCCCCCCCCCCCCAGTTCCGTACTGTAGTGACACATCTGTTGCTAGCTGCGAGATCGTTGATTACCCGGAACTGGAAGTCCACCACAGTCTCAAATCTCTCAGATGTTATCACCTTCACTCGTAATAACTATATATATGAATCCCAAATAGCCTCTAAAATGGGTCAGAGGAGAAGCTTTGACAAAAAATGGCAGATCTGGAGAGAATTGGTTCGTGAGTGAACTTACCTTTGGTACACGGTTTTCTTGATGATAATGTAAAGCGAGCGGCGGCTCTCATCACGCCCTGGTATGACTACTACTCCTTATCTTAATCAGTTCTTGTGGTCCATCTTGCCCCTGTTTTGTGTCCCCCCCTTTTTATTTTTGATCCAGTTATATTTACTTTATTCGACTACATTCCATTCCATTACTTGTTCCCTCCTCTCTCCTCCGACGGGTGGTCTACTGGCATTGGTCCCTTTCCTAACCTGTCGGGGACGGAGTCTGCAGGGCTGTTTATTGGTAGTGGTTGCATTTTGCCAGTCTGTATAATGTTTTACGATGTAACAGGCTTTGCCTATACTGTAGTGGAAATGTGCTCCCACGCTTATGACAATTGCCCATATTACGTCCCTGTTCTGTCTGTGGTCCAATGACTCATGACTTCTTGTTGCTTTTGTTTATATGTTTGTAAAACTGAAAACTTTTCAATAAAAATTTAATTGGAAAAAAAAAATACCTTAGGGGGATCTTGAACGCTTTAATGGATTTTAAACAGGGTTATTTAATCCTAGCAGGAGATTTCAATTTTTCAATGGAATATCATCTTGACAGTACGTCCGGTGCACAGAAGCGAGATACTAAACAACTGAGAATACTAAGAAAAAAAAATGTTTAGCCACTGTTTAATAGATCCATGGAGGATCACACACCCAAACAAAAAAGATTATACATATTACTATTCTGTGCACGGAACATACTCAAGACTGGATTATATGATGGTAGACCACGAGTTACTGGAAGACGTAGTTAAAACTTCAATAGGTGTAATTACAATTTCAGATCATGCTCCAGTAATAGTGAAAATAAGATTCAAAGAGATAGAGCAAAGAAAAGGAACGGAACATGGAATTTAAATGAAGAACTCAGAGGATACAGAGGTAAACAATACAGTAAAAAATTATTTGGAACAATACTTCATTTTAAACACACCTGAAGTAAGCGTGGCTACTGTATGGGAGGCCCATAAGGCATACATTAGAGGGAAATTAATTTCTATAGGAGCAGGGAAAAAATAGACAAGAGAATTAAATATGAAAAAATTAACAACGGAGTTATATGAACTGGAGCAAACGCATAAAGAGCGAGGAGAAAACGGAGTACATCCGGAAATAGTGATAGAGGGCCCAGCTCAGAGACTTGATGAAGTTTGAAACGAGAAATATATTCAAAAATGTCATAAAAGAGAGGTATAAGTGGGGGAACAAACCAGGGAAATACTTTTATATTCTTCTACTTCTATATCTAAGGAAAAAAAAAAAACTACATAGAAAAAATAAAAAAACAAGAAGGCCTTATGAAATATAAGACTTCTGAAATTGCGGAAGTTTCCAGACTTACTATAGCACATTATATTTAATTCGAACCAATGAAACTCAAGAGCAAGAAGATATCAGAAAAATAAAAATTAAGGAATACCTAAAAGAAGTTAATTTACCAAAGATATCTCAAAATGATATTGAATCCCTGGAGGCTCCAATAACTCAGGAGGAGATTTATAGAACCTTCCAGGAAACACCTGGGGGTAAGAGCCCAGGCCCGGATGGCTTGCTGATTAAATACTACAAAAAATTTAAAGAACTGTTGGTCCCAGAGATGTGCAACTACTTTAATAAAATAGGAGAGGAGGGGGAGTGGCCTAAGATGGAGGAGTAGACACACGCTGCTCTGATCCCTGAGTTCCAACCTCCCAGCCAGCTAACCTGGTTAGTAGACCTCCAACCTCCCAGCCGAAGACCTGGTTAGTAGACCGAGAAAGCCTGATATTGCAGAGCCCTGAAAGAGCCTAAAACTAACGCTTCAGACCTCTGGTATGAAGAAGAGGCAAGCCCGGACACTTAACTCTCTGAACATACCTGCCCAGACGGAGATACGGAGATTTTTTCCTCAGACTCGTTCAAACGCTGCTGCAATTACCGCTGCAGCAGAAGTCGCGGCTACCGCTGTGAGAGATCGCGAGAGAGATAGCGGGTCACGTGACATCGTGACGCTCCGGGAGCCGGACGGGCTAGACGACTGTGAGAGTGAACTGTCAGAGACAAGCGGGCTCGGGGAGCAGAGAAAGCAAGGAGGGAGCGAGGAGGTCGAGCGTGAGCTGCAAAAGAGAAGTGAACTGCAAAAGATAAGTGAGTCCAGTAGACAAAATAAACAAGGTGGGGGCGAGGAGAGACATTTTTGTATTTCATCTGTAGTGACACCACCACATATACGCTCAGACACACGGCCCCATACGGTGGTAATTGCAGGCGTGCATGGGGATATTTAAAGAAATACATACGGAGAAACAGAGCCGAGATGAAGTAAAGGGTCTGAGAGAATGTCAGGAAAGCCCACTGACAAAGCAGGCGATCCAAGGTGATCAGGAGATGGACTTAAGGACCCTTTTACAAGCACTTCCAACCCGAACGGATCTCCAAACATTACCTATACGGGCAGATATGGAAGTTTTTGTTTCCCGGGTAGAAGAAGATATGGAAGCACTTGTAGCTAGACTAGAAGAGATACACCGGAAAGATCTGGAAGTTGTACGGGGAGATATTCAAATGCTTGCAGATAAGATTAATAATGATGAAAAACGCTTAACTTCTGTAGAAAATTGTATAACACAACTAGAACAGGAACAAAAACAGCTATCACATACAAATGTTGTTCAATTAAAATTAGAAAAAATGGAAGACCGTAACCGTCGTAGGAACTTGAGATTTAGGGTGATCCCAGAGGCTATGGAGAAAGAAAATCTGCAAGAAATTATTCAGGCAATTTGTCTCCAGGTGACTGTGTCCCCCCTCCCACAGGCCATTGAATTTGAGCGAATTCACAGGTCTCTGGGACCCTGATCTGCTAATGCGGATAGGCCCAGGGACGTGATCTGTTGTTTTTTGCGGTATGCTCAAAAAGAGACTATTAGGCCCCGTACACACGACCGGATCTATCCGCTGAAACTGGTCCGACGGACCAGTTCCAGCGGACCGATCCGGTCATGTGTAGGCCCGAGCGGACAATTGTTTGGCGGATCGGACAGTTTCCAGCGGACCAAAATTGGTTAGCATGCTAACCAATCTGTCCGCTGGAAGTCTATCCGTCGGACGTGTTCGGTCGTCTGTACAGACTCACCGGACACGTCCGACCACCATCCCCCGCATGCGTCGTACTGAATCGACGCATGCGTGGAAGCTTTAAACTTCAAGGCCGCCCACGTCGCCGCGTCATCGCGGCCGCGCCCCAAGTATTGTTTGCGCATGGATTTCTGTCTGATGGTGTGTACAACCATCAGACAGAAATCCGGCAGCCGGACGCAACGGATCTGTCCGCTGGAAACGGTCCGCCGGACTGTTTTCAGCGGATAGATCCTTTCGTGTGTACAAGGCCTTAGTCGCATGGCCTGGGAGGCGGGTGAGGTATTGTATGAAGGCGCTCGGATAAAAATGTTACCCGACCTTTCCCGGGCTACTCTCTAGCGGAGAGCAATATTGCGCCCACTACTGGACAGTATTAGGAAATTGGGGGGGGTCCTACCGGTGGGGATACCCATTCTCTTTAACAGTCAAGAAGAACAAGCGTTCTTTTTCCCTGAAACAGCCATTAGACCTGCCAGAACTATTTAAATTCATAGAATCAGTACCGATGGAGATTCCGGATTGGTTACAATATATTCCAAGTTTGAACAAACGTACAATAAATGTGGCAGTAATACAAAGGGGGAAGGAGGAGAGCTTGCGGAGTCTACCTAAGGTCATGTAAGGGAGGGAAGGGGGGTACAAGGGAAGAGAATGAGGAGTTTAATGGAGCCTTTTTTTTTTTTTTTTTTATTAGGCCTGAGGCCTGCTGAAATGGCTCATCTCCCTTCTGGTCCCCCCCCCCTGCTACACATCTATAGTGGGCTTTATTTGCTCTTATTCCCCCCCCCATATAGGATACACATACATATAAGGGGATAGGGGGGAAGGGAAAGGGGGGGGAGGGAGAAAATGGAAAAGGATTTTTTTTTTTTTTGGGGGTCCTTATACACCACATATTGGTCACATGGGGAAGGCTATATAGTAAAGAAATAATGAATAAATAGAAATACACATAGATATGTAGAAGCACATAATGGGAGGGGTGTTTTTTTTTTCTCAGAAGAGGTAGAAATAGAAACTGTTCTAGAGGTGTATCCCTGGGAGGGCTGGTTGTTGTTTTTTTCTCCCCTCTGTCTCGCCTCTCTTCCTTTTTTTTTTTTTTTACTGCACTGTGAATGGTCAACAGAGGGGGGGGGGGGGTTGATAAAGGTGGTATATTGGTGAAATATAATCAACATGAGGAGGTTTATATAGGAATGTTTGAAGTAAATTGTGTTGTTGAAACAAGACACATTCATATTCCTCAGCCCTACTTCAAGAACTACTTATATGGTTATACGTAACAGGGTGTCATGATCACTCGTAAAATTACATACATTTTTTTTTTATTATTATTATATGGAGTAGAAATATGTGACATGGAATATCGCCAAATATCCCCTTCTTTTTATTTATAGATTTAGCCTTTTTTTATTTATTTTTTGGAGATAGGTGGAGGAATATGAAGGGGGATTGTTTAATTTTTTTGTTTGTGCACTAAATATGGAAATGGAATGATACGAAGATATAAATTCCATATTTTATAATTCATATCCATAGAGGGAAAGGTATGGGTGTGAAAGTTGGAATCCATATAAATAAATATATTTATGGATGTGTGAAAAATGTGGATGAAAAAAGGGAGATATTATTTTAGATGTGACTAAGTTGAAAGCATGGCATAGACAGGAGGGGTATGGAGATAATAATAAATTATAGCCGGGGGGGAGGGGGAGGTAGGGTGGGAGCTGCTCAACCTTTTTTGGCCATTTCCCCCTAGTTAGGATTTCACCCACGGAGGTAACTGGGGGAAGACCCAGTCAGGGGTGTATATTTCCCTTAGGGGCATAGAGGGGAGGGGGAAGGTATTCTTAGAGGGGAATTTTTTTTGTTGTCCTCTTTCCTTGAGATGGCGGCACTAAAAATAACATTGTTGAATGCCAAAGGACTTAAAGGGGTGGTTCCCCCTAAAACAAATTTCTAACAATACATTCGGAAGACTGCTTACACTGCGGGTAGGCTGGCTTTTTTTTTTTTTTTCGTACATACCTCGATCATATCGCATATCGCCGTTTCATCCCTCGGCTTCCAGATACGAGTCTTGCTGGACCTAGTTGATTGACGTTCCTCCGACGGGCGCATACTGCGCGTCACGACTTTCCGACAGAAGCCGAACGTCATTGCGCAGGCGCCGTATAGAGTCGGCTCTATACGGCGCCTGCGCAGCGACGTTCGGCTTCTTTCGGAAAGTCGTGACGTCAAGTATGCGTCGGTCGGAGGAACGTCAATCAACTAGGAACGCCCACCGCCACAAGACTCGTACCTGGAAGTCGAGGGATGAAACGGCGATATCGAGGTATGTACGAAAAAAAAAAAAAGCCAGCCTACCCGCAGTGTAAGCAGTCTTCCAAATGTATTGTTAGAAATGTGTTTTAAGGGGGAACCACCGCTTTAATGTCCCAGAAAAACGTAGAATGCTGTTAAATGATTTAAGGAGAGGGGGAGCCGATGTGGCATACGTCCAAGAGACACACTTTAACGCAGGAGATCTACCATTTCTCCAGAATAGATTCTTCCCCTGTGTTTATCATGCAATGAATCAGGAAGCAAAATTTAAAGGAGTATCAATTCTGATCTCCAACCGAATCGCTTGGACATTGTTAGATAAGTGTTTGGACCCGAAAGGAAGGTATCTCTCTTTCTGAAGGGTAATATTGGAGAGACCAAAGTAACTTTGGCCACACTATATGCACCAAATACTCACCAAGATGTATTTATTAAAAAAGTTCTTACAGACCTGATGGATTTTGCGGAGTGCAAGTTAATCCTGGGAGGAGATTTTAATGTTACCTTGGATCCCGGTTTGGATGTTTCCTCAGGGACATCATCGATCCCGGGGAATGTCAGAAAAGGGATTCTGCGGAAATTGCATGAGACACAGTTAGTAGATGTATGGAGGATACTACATGCAGAAGAAAGGGACTATACTTTTTTTTCCAATCCACATCAGATATACTCTCGTATAGATTTTTTTTGGATTCCGCACTATTTGATTACCTCAGTAACGAAAGAAGTGGGGAATATAACGTGGTCTGACCATTCCCCAGTCAGCGTATGTCTTTCCCTTTCCAGTGCGGTTCTATCCCAGGACAGATGTTGGCGTTTAAACGAGAGTTTACTGCAAAATACGGAAATTAACGATACCTCTGGGACTGACCTGAGCATGGTATGGGAAGCACACAAGACTGTGATTAGGGGGATCCTGATCAAGCATGGTTCGATCCTGAAAAAGAAACGTGATAAACAAATTAGGGAACTTCTGGAAGATATTCAGAAGCTGGAAGTCCAACATAAAAAAAACACAACTACCTTGTAGTGGGAGGGACTTAGGATACTTAAGGAGACAGCTTACAGAAGTGATGCGTTTTAAAGCAAAAGCAACAATTCAAAGAGGCAAGAGACTTAATTATGAACTAGGAGATAAGTGTAGTAAGTTACTGGCAGGAACACTTAAAGAAAAGAGAGGATCAACATACACTCCCCTAATAAAAGGGAAGGAAGGACAGCTAATACGAAAACCAAGAGAGATAGCCCAGACATTTGGGGAATATTATTCATCCCTATATAATCTTGTTATAGATGGGAAATCTCAGCTAGGGATGAAGGAATATCTATCTGCCTCAGGGCTACCCAGATTGCCATCCCCAGCTAGAGAGAGTTTAGAGAAACCTATTTCCATTGAGTAAGTAGATGCAACATTGAAAAAGATCAAGCCTGGAAAGGCGCCAGGCCCCGACGGATTCACTATAAGGTACTATAGGGAATTTTCCACACTATTAATAGGTCAAATGACAAAACTTTTTTTGATGCCCTTGGGAGTACTGTGAAGTTTCCCCCGGATGCACTTCTTGCGCACATTACAGTGATACCTAAGGAGGGGAAGGACCCGGCAGATTGTGGCAGCTACAGGCCTATCTCTCTATTAAATGTTGACTTAAAACTTTTTTCAAAAATAATTGCAACCCGTCTTCAACCCTGGGTGGCGCAGTTAGTGAACTTGGATCAAGTAAGGTTTATTCCCGGAAGAGAAGCTAGGGATAACACAATTAAGATCATTAATTTGATCCACTATGCTGAGACAAAAAAAATCCCTTGCGTTTTGGTGAATACTGATGCCGAAAAAGCGTTTGATAGGGTGAGTTGGAGGTTCCTGGAGGAGATGCTGGGCCAGGTGGGGCTGGGGGAACATATGATCAGAAAGAAAAAACAAAATGTGTCCCATATGATAACTAGATGAAGTAATGTAGTAACGGCACCGAGGAGACACTCCCCCAATAGTGGGGTTGTTTACCGTAACCAAAACCTACTGAGCAAATATACAAAAACCTGGGAGGGAACCCTTAAAAGAAAAAAAGGTTCCCCCCCAGAGAGAGGCTACTATTGGTAAATCAAGGTCTATACTCAAGGGTGCGAATAATCTCTATAATTTATTGAATATATAGTACTACAAAACAAGATAAAAAATGTCAATATATTTAATGACGTAAAAAACGTGGCAGAGCTGATAAGTGAAAAGGTATACTATCGCCTAGGCAATATAGTTATGTCAGACTAACAAACAAAAAACATATAACAAACATATAACAATGAAACTCAGACAGTCCGGACACATGGGTGTCATTTCTGTGATGGTTCACCAGGGCAAACCCCTATTAAGATTTAAAAATATGCTATGGAAATAAGCCTAATAAATTGGTGAACAAATCACAGAAGTGACACTGCGGGGAGGGGGAACAGGCTGAAATGAAAATGCCCTGGATGGATCTGGAATGAAGATGCTATGTGGACAGCTGTTAGTTGGGACAAGGGGGCAAAAGTGGAGCCCACTATCTGGCGAGATATGCCTTGCACGCAAAAGTATCCAGAGTAATCAATATAGGCATTCGGGGTTTTAACAGGACTTGCGGGACTGCAGTTCTATTGTTGGTAACCAAACCCGATTGGTTATATGTATAAACAGTCCCACTCCTGTATCGTGGACTCAAAGAGATCGAGGCAGTTCTCAGTATAGCACACAGTTCCTGCGAGGGGAATTCAGTGACGAAAGATACTTGCTTGTCAAACTTAATACAATTGAAATTGTAATTGGAAAGGTCTTACCAGCTATGTGAGCTGCAATATAGGAAATGATAGATACTCTTCCAATTACTTGCAGAGATTGCGTTCAAACGTCTGACATTCCCGGTAGATGGTCAGGTGGATTATGAGTGTTTACACGACTCCACGTGCCTCAGTAAAAGTAAACAGAGTTATTTCCTGCCCGTTTAAGATCTCAAATGGTACAAGACAATGATGCCCCTTATCGCCCTTGTTGTTTGCTCTCTCATTGGAGCCTTTATTAAATAGAACTCGGCGGAACTTGGATATCCAGGGAACTCAAATGGGGGAGCAGATGCACAAGGTGGCAGCATACACAGATGATCTGCTTTTCTCCTTGACTAATCCTCACATCTCACTTCCTAATCTGGTAAACGAAATTGAGCTATATGGAAGGATGTCTAACTTAAAAATCAATAGAACCAAATTCGAGGCAATGGAAGTGGCAATGCCAGCCAATATGGGGGAAACCATAAGACGGAACTTTGGATTTAAATGGGGGAAGGTCCTGAAATATTTGGGTACGCATATACCAGCAAATATAAAGAATATTTTTGGGTTAAATTTCCCATCCTTGTATGGCTCAATACGAACACTCCTAGATAAATGGCAACATGGCCTGCATTCCTGGTTTGGGCGGAGTAGTATAGTGAAGATGTCTATTTTGACAAAAATACTGTATCTCTTCCAGGCACTCCCAATTTTTGTCCCAGCTTCTTTCCTTCGTCAATTAGATAGGCTGTTTATGAACTTTATATGGGCGGGGAAACGACCTAGAATAAAGAGAGAACTACTGAGAATGCCGAAGAGAGTAGGGGGGATGGCTGTCCCAGACATAGTGAAATACTATAGAGCAATTCACCTGACAAGGATGGTTGACTGGTGCAGGCATAGAGAGTCAAAATGCTTGGTAGATATGGAACAACAGGTTAGCCCGATCCCATTATCTAGAGCATTGTGGTGTTATGCAGAATTACCAATACATCTTAAAAAACACCCTACAATAGGACCTACGTTAAGAATATCAGCAAAAATATGTAGGAATCAGGAATTCTCGTCAAAATACTCACCATTGCTACCCATATTAGGAAATCCGAATTTCACACCAGGACAGGAAAAGGGTAATTTTGAGAATCTTAGACAGAAGGGCGTCTATCAGGCTGCACATTTTATACAGTCAGATACAGTCAGATAATTGGCCATCAGTGGGTGACCTGACAAGGAAGGGGGGGTCCTTTGGGCTCACTTTCTGGCAGGCAATTCAGTTAAGCCATTTCCTGAGATCACTAGGATCGGTGGAGGACTTTCAAAGGCAGTTGACAGTGTTTGAACAATACTGTAGTGATGAGGAACCACTCTCGCAGATGGTATCAAAGATGTATGGCCTTTTGAATGCTCCTCCAGAAGATTATGTGATGTCAGGAATTGGCAAATGGGAAGAAGCTCTGGAGAGAAATTTTACTCTAATTGAATGTAAACAGATTATTCTACTGACATTTAACTCTTCGATTTGTACAAGAACCCAAGAAGCCAGTTATAAAATTCTCACACAATGGTATTATACCCCAGTAAGGCTTATAAAATTTGCAAAAGAAAACCCAGACCAATGTTGGAGATGTGGGAGGGAGCTGGGAACACTTTTGCATATATTCTGGACCTGTGAAAAAATGAGACACTTTTGTGAGGAGAATATCTCAATTTTACAAAATATCAGATACCAAATGATCCCGCCTTTTTTTTTGCTTCATTGTTCACAGATTCCAGTCCTGAATTACAGGAAATCAGTCATATGTCACATGATTAACGCAGCAAAGGTGGGAGTCACCCGAAGCTGGAGGGACTCTAGACCTCCCTCTATAGCACGGTGGCTTACTAGAATTCAGGAGATAGAGGCAATGGAGGATTTAGTTATTTCAGCTCAAAATAGGAGGAAACAATATAATGATATCTGGTTGGGTTGGAAAACATTTATTAATTCAGAGGAAGCGAAGAAAATGCTGGAGGAATAATAACAGAAGAACAATAAATTTGGCTGAAATTGGAAATTTGAATATGAATATAAAGGAATTTTATAAGATTTGGTGCCGCACATCTCAGGGAATAGTTGGCATGGGGGGTAGAAATGTTTTTTTTTTTGTTTTTTTTGGGGGGTTAGGTTTTAGGTTGAAGAAGACATATAGTAAAAGGGAGAGAGGGATACATAAAGTATAGAAAATATCAGTTCAAATTGCATAGATGGATAGAATAAAGGTATATGTTATATTTTTGCATCTGTAATATTTGGACGTGGTGATGCTGTTTTTTTTTTTTGGAATATGTATTCTGTTCTGTATGCCTTTCCCTTTTACAAAATAAAAATATTGAATAAGAAAAAAAAATAGGAGAGGAAGAAGAAATAAGAAAAGAATCTCTCCTTGCCAATATTTATATTATTCCTAAAACAGGAAAAGATGGAACTTTGTGTTCCAACTATTGACCAATAGCATTGTTAAATGCAGACCTAAAGGTATATGCAAAAATATTGGCACCAAGGATAAAAAGTTTTGTAACCAGTAAAGAAGGGAGAGATAATAGCATAAGGACCTTATTGTTATTACAACAAGACAAAAAAAAAAAGAAACCCCCAGTCGTACTCATGTCATTAGATGCTGAAAAAGCATTCGACAGAGTCGACTGGGGGTTTATGATGGAAACCTTACAAAGCATAGGCCTGGGACCAAAATTTATGAAATGGGTAAGGAATCTATATAGCCATCCAACGGCAAGGGTGAAGGTCAATGGGAGTGTGTCGTCTGTGTTTGAAATGAAAAATGGAACCAGACAGGGATGCCCGCTCTCGCCCCTCCTATATGTAATAACACTGGAACCATTATTAGCAAAAATCCGGACATAGGGGGGGTGAGAGTGGGAGACGACGAACACAAGGTGGCGGCGTACGCAGACGACATACTCCTATACTTGACCAAACCTAGAGTTTCCCTCTCCAATGTTATAAAGGAAATAAAAAGATATGGCGAACTTTCCCATTTTAAAATAAACCCGATAAAAACGGTAATCCTGTATCTGGGTATAGACAAGAGAGAAGCAGAAGAATTGCAGAAAGAATTCCCATTCACATGGGAAAAATAAGCTATAAGCTACTTAGGAGTAAAGATCACACCAACAGTGGAAAAACTTTATCTGGTCAATTTTGTTCCTTTAATCAATGAAATCAAACAAGATTTGAAAAACCTTGCAAGAAAAGGGGAAAAAAAAAGAAAAGAAAGAAAAAGATGAGGCTAGCCACAATATTAAGTCTGTATTTCCCCGACGGGTCGAAGTGAAAGAGCATAACTGTTGGTTCAAAAATGATAAATGTGCAATTGTATTAAAAAAAGAAAAAAATATATCAAAAGGGGAAAAATTAATAAAGAACCACGCATGATGCAAAGCCACAAGAGAGACGCTATGGGCGGTCGAACCGTGAGCAAGTCTTGCTGCCTAGTGTTGGTGGAGTCAAGTGGAAAAAAAAAAAACCAAGCACACCATTGTTTTTCTTGTGAAATTCCTAATAAGTTTGATGTGTGACATGACCCTCTTCCTATTGTAAAAACAAAAGTTGGATTCAAAATGGTTGACTTCAAAATGGCCACCATGATCACCACCCATCTTGAAAAGTTTCCCCCTTCACATATACTAATGTGCCACAAACAGGATGTTAATATCACCAACCATTGCCATTTTATTAAGGTGTATCCATATAAATGGCCCACCCTGTGTGTGTGTGTGTGTGTGTGTGTGTGTGTGTGTGTTATATATATATATATATATATATATATATATATATATATATATATATATATATATATTGCATAGATCACTTTTTGCACTTATAGTGATCGTTTTGGGAGCACCCTTTATAACTTATAACTAAATTTATTTAACTCCAGCCTTGTGTTTACTATCAATGGTCTGGTGATGTTCTTTATTATGCTGAATAATTGTTACTTTGGGGGTTGCCCTACCTATTTTTGGGAGGGTGGGTACACTCGCACACTAGTTCAGGCCATTCTAGATATGTTTTATTTGGCTTTAATGATTCTGTCAATAAAATACCATGTTTAAATATATACTTGTGTTTCTTTCTTGTTGATACAGTGCCCATAATGCCCCATCTTCCTGCAATTGCATTTTTTCTCCTGTGTCTTTCAGGGATGTGGCACAGTGCACTTCAGTATGTTTGTGGTGGCCATGCCATGGTAACATACATTTATCATAAAATCATATCATAATGTACTTTTTTCCTAATAATGGATCACGGCACTCTGGATATCTAAATACTATTAATTACCAGATGTCCCCCATGCAGACAGTGGCATGAAGTTCATTATCTAATCATTATTAGCTGTGGAGTAAAAAAGTAAAGCTACAGTTATTGCTGGCTACGGTTTGCTGTTCTGTGACTTAATGAACATAGTTTATTTTTTTATTTTATTTTTTTTAAGCATCTACTTTTCCGCTCTTTGGGATTGAACTTGGCTTTGGCTGACCCTCCTGAGGGTGACAGACTACACGTTTTAAATGAAGCATGGAAAGTGATTACAAAGTTGAAGATCCCACAGGTATGTTATTTATAAATTAAAATAAACATAAATTAAGCCCATCTCCAGACAAACTGCTAAATGCACATTTGACATACATATAGGGGAGCTGTCATACCTGCCAATATTTTATCAATGCCCCTCCAGTCTTGAACATTGCAGCACAGCACAGCCAGCCTGACTTTTCCTACCTGTATTTAAATAACCCTGCTAAGTAACCTTCATCTACAGTACCAGCTTGTGACTGAAGAGCGAAGGAGCAAAAACAGATTGAGGAAATAACTTCTGTGCTCTCCTGCTTTCAGGATTTTATTTTTCAGCATATGTAAAGGACAGGATATCTGATTGGCCCCAATTATTGCCATGCAATACCTCCAGTCTGGTCAGTCTGATTACTGTTGTGGGGGGGGGGGGGGTTACAAAAGGGCCAAAATCAAGTCAAATTCAAGTGCAACATTTGTTGAATTTTAAATATAAATAAGAAGGCCAGTATGGTGGCCTGAGTTTATGGGAGGAGCCCGGAGGGTATTTAAGCAGCCCACTCACACATGCTCTTTGTCGGTTCAGTGTGCGGTACTACACGTCACTGGGCCGACTCTTCCCAGCTCACCTCATGTCCGTGAGTCTGCGCATTCAATCGCATTCGACATCGCAAGCGCTTTGCGGCTTCTCCCTTCATGGTCTTCGCCGGCGGTTCCCGCTTACTGTCGCAGGTAGGATTCAAACCTTTTTGTATCTTGTGCAATCTTGCAATTTGTTATGCTTCCTATCCTGCATCCCTTTTGGGAAAAAATCTGCCTCTGAGTTACTTTTGCTCATGTTCCAACATCATTCGGCTCAGGCATAGTACATTTGTAACTTCCTTCTGCCAAACATACGATTCATTTGTAAATCCATTTGGAGATTGACATGTGTTTGTATGGGTTCTTTGGCAGATTGAGGTGGTAATTGGACTCACATGGTGCCTTGTCTGCACTTGATTAGCCTGGGGGAATGGGTGGTTGGTAGGTGTTCGGTTTCAAAGCAAAGGGGTAGCATACACTCTACAACCAATTCGTATCAGATTTGTTCAATACTCCTTACTATCAATTCATATCGGATTCATTTCATGCATTTTACAACCGTTTTGTATCAGATACATTGCATACTTTCTACCGTTGTCATTCATTGTTTCCCCCATGTTGTGTGTTTTAGTTCCCGCAGCGGAACTTACGAATTGCTTGTACACGGCTCTTCTACCAAAGTTATTGCCTGTCTGTCATGCATGGCACCACACCACACTCTTGGGATGTGTTGCACATCCACTCCAGTCCAACGCAAACCCAGTCGCACGTTCACTGTCCCAGGTAGTATTTGTTAGCTTGTTTGTCATGTGAAATTTGTGGCCACTAATGGTGTCACCTGTACCATATGTTTGGTTCCCGCAGTGGAGCTTACAAAGCATTGATACGCACTTCTCGTGTTCTGTTTTCTACACCAAACCTCGTTGTTTTGCCCCATGCACGGCATCACGCTACATGTTCCCGACACGTTTCACTTCAGCCACAGTCCGCCGCAAACTCGCTCGCATGGCCCACTGTCGCAAGTAAGATTTGTAATTACATTCTATATGTCTTATCAATTTGCTACCATTCGTTGTCTCCCATATCGTTCATTAGTGGCCCCTGCGGAACCTACGATTCAAACAGGCGTTGTCCTTCTACCTTATACTGCTTGCTTAAGGTACAAACAAGCCAGGTGTTTCTATCCCACAGTAACCCAATTATTATTGATTGAGACCTTGTAACCATGCAAATCATCTCAGCAGTCTGATACCCTTGTTGAGACCCTTGCAACACATGACCCTTACAAAATGCAAAAAAAAAAAAAAACGCAAAAAGAAAAAATATATATAAAAACGCAAAAAATAAATTGCCACCACGTAATCTCAGCTCAGCAACCTGACACCTGTTGAGACCGTTGCAACCACGCAAAATTTGTCTCTGCAGCCTGACACCCTTGTTGAGACCCTTGCAAACGCAATACCGTCTCAGCAGCCCCACATCCATCGAAACTCTTGCAAGCACACAAAATCGTCTCAGCAGCCTGACACCCTTGTTAAGACCCTTGCAACACATGACTCTTACAAAAACGCAAAAAAAAAATAGATATATAAAAAAAACGCAAAAAAAAACACAAAAAGAAATATAAAAGTGCAGAAAAAAAAAATTGCCACCACACAATCTCGGCCCAGCAACCTGACACCTGTCGAGACCATTGCAACCATGCAAAATTGTCTCAGCAGCCTGACACCCTTGTTGAGACCCATACAAACGCAATACCGTCTCAGCAGCCCTACACTCATCAAGACCCTTGCAACCACGCAATACCATCTGAGCAGCCTCACACCATTGTTGAGACCCATACAACTCAATACCATCTCAGCAGCCCTACACTCATCAAGACCCTTGCAACCACGCAATACCGTCTCAGCAGCCTCACACCATTGTTGAGACCCATACAACTCAATACCGTCTCAGCAGCCCTACACTCAAGACCCTTGCAACCACGCAATACCGTCTCAGCAGCCTCACACCATAGTTCAGACCCTTGCAAACGCAATACCGTCTCAGCAGCCCCACACTCATCAAGACTCTTGCAACCACGCAATACCGTCTCAGCAGCCTCACACCATTGTTGAGTCCCTTGCAAACACAATACTGTCTCAGCAGCTCCACACTCATCAAGACTCTTGCAACCACGCAATACCGTCTTGAGCAACCTCCCACTCGTCAAAGACCTTAGTGACCATGCTATCTCGCCCCAGCAACCTGGCATTCATTGAGACCCTTGCAGCCAGACAAATCATCTTTGGCCTCATGTACACTGCTGTTGATAAACAGACGTTTAGGAACAGTTGGGTGTTTTATCAGACGCCCCTGATTTCTCCTCTGTTATCTTATCAGTACATGTACACAGGATCATTCGTAGTCGTTTCTAGGCAGTTGAGTTTAGAAACCTTCCAGAAAAAAAAATGGGTTCAGACGGATGTTCAGAGGCATTCGAAACGCCAATGCCTGTAACAGCTTGTAAACACTGCCAGATGCGGTAACTCATGTTTACCAGCGTTTCATTCACAGTCGTTTTCATAAAAAATAAAGGGGAATATTGTCTCAGCAACTTGACACTCATTTGAGACCCTTGCTAAATGTAATATCATCTTGGCTACCTCACACCTGTTCAGACCTTTGCAGCCATACAAAGTCGTCTTGGCAACCTGACACTCATTTGAGACCATTGCAAATGCAATATCGTCTCAGCAACCTGACACCCATTCAGACCCTTGCAGCCATACAAAGTTGTCTCAGCGGCCGACACTCATTTGAGACCATTGTAAAACGCAACATCGTCTCAGCAACCCCTCACTTGTTGAGACCCGTGCAACCACACAATGCCATCTCAAAACAAACCTCATAATCATCGAGACCCTTGCAACCACGCAATACCATCTCGGCAAACCAGACTGAGACCCTTGCAACCACGCAATGCCGTCTCAAAACAAACCTTCATACTCAAGGCCCCTGCAACCACACAATATCGTCCCAGCAACCTGACACCCTTGCAACCGCACAATATTGTCTGCAGTAGTATAAAACACTTTGCAGCACGCACCTACGTGCAAACCCAAATACAAAATAAACTTGCAAACACACCTCAGTGACAAACAATCAGCCACACAAACACACAGTGGCACCCAGTTGGCCATTCATCTTCAGTGGCAAGCGGGCCACTCATCTTTTTCTCTGTGTTTTTTTTCCCTGTGGTTAGTTCAGGTTTTCATCCAGCACCAGCGAGTGCACGTTGGCCTGCGAGTGCACGTTGGCCTGCGAGTGCATGTATATCGTCTTGTTGAGCACCTGTGTATTGTCTTGATTTTCTCACACCAATGCAAGATCCAGTCCAAGTTCTCAAACTAGACCAAGCATCAGTAGCAGACTTGGCTATGTGGGACAACTTCCCCACCTGATCGAACAGCATTTCAATCTTCATCCCGGCAGTGTCAGCCGAGCCACCAAAGGCTTTTGCAGCCATTTTTAGGCCGCCACTGGTTCTCCAAACCTTGGCCCCCAGAAATTCTCTTAAATTTTTGCTTCACCCAGTCTTAATCACGCCTCGTGCTGCACCCCATCGTGGCACCTGCCCAGGTCTGGGACCACACTTGAACAGGACCGACACTGTTCTTCACCACAGACAATCAGGCCACAGCTGACATCAATTAAGGTAGATCTAAGTCACTCCCCATCACTTCCTGTGCAGGCTCGCGCAGCTGTCACTCAGTCACAAGTTAATATCTTATGTAGACCTTTTCCAGGCAAATGCAAAAAGCAGCTGTTGCGCTTTCCTATTCCAACCTTGGATTGGATGTTTTTTTCCAGAAACAACCTGGAGCAGACCCAACAACTATCCCTGTCCCACCATGGACATTGCTGACGATGGACTGAAGTCGCATCTCACCAACGCAATCCAACTTATTAACCACTCCTTGGCACGCAACACACTGAAGGCCTATCACACTGCTTGGAACACTAATCGCAAATTTTTGGCCCCTTGCCCCGGAGCAGCAATAGGCAACGTTGGACACATCCTAGCCTTCATATTGTATTGCCACATGCAGCTGACCATTTCTCACAATACTATCACGCCATATCTAGATGGCATCCAGCATTTCCTGTCCCTGCAGGACCCCAGTAAACCGTCAGTATTCTCGAGCCCATGCAGTCAAGTCCCTCCTACAGGGCATACAGAAGCACCAACCTGTAGTCAGTGACAAGCGCCTACCTTTCAAGAGTCCCCTCTTTAGGGACATGTCTGAAATCCTTACTCGTTCCCTGTTTAGGGCTTTGCCCAGACTAGTCACCCAAACAGCCATCTACCAGGCCTTCTACGGTTCCCTACAACCTAGTGAATTTAGTCAGCGGCTCCGACAGTCAGACACTGCTCCGACGCCACCGACTCGCTTTCAAACCACTACACTCTCACAGTCTGCAAACTCAACAAACCAGCCCCTGGGGTTGACATCAACCTGTTTCAGACTAACAACGCCTGACGCCCAGTGACTGTGCTCGACCCACTACTGCTCCATCTACCCAGCCAATCTGATGGTAGCTCGTTGCTACCCTTTCTAAATTAGCTCCCTGAGTGTTAGCCAGTGTGTCAAGCATGTCAGAATCCTCCTAAGTAACTTGTGCTTCAAATCCCAGTCAGTTCTCTGGACATTCTTTCCGAATTAGAGCAGCCTCAGTTGCCTCCCAAGATAATCAAGATACCAGGCTGATGGAAGTCTCCTTGTTTTGCCACATACATCCCAAATCCTCATGAAGGAATGGCACAAGCCTTTACCAAGCTGGCTCAATAAATACAAGAAATCAATATAAACTATTTCCCTATCTGAGTCTTTTGCCCCCTTTTCTTGGCATACTGACCAGACCACCAAGGCACACTTCAGGTCTATTTATGTTGTAAGTCTTGTCGCGTGTTTATGTGATCCACATCTCTCTCGGTCAGAGGGTAATGACCATAAATAAGAAGGGCAGTATGGTGGCCTGAGTTTATGGGAGGAGCCCGGAGGGTATTTAAGCAGCCCACTCACACATGCTCTTTGTCGGTTCAGTGTGCGGTACTACACGTCACTGGGCCGACTCTTCCCAGCTCACCTCATGTCCGTGAGTCTGCGCATTCAATCGCATTCGACACCCTCCCGCCCTTCTCAGGGCACTTCTCAGCATATCCTTCTTCAATTAACTACCCATTACTTACCTTGGGTATGCCCCCTTTTCTTGGCATACTGACCAGACCACCAAGGCACACTTCAGGTCTATTTATGTTGTAAGTCTTGTCGCGTGTTTATGTGATCCACATCTCTCTCGGTCAGAGGGTAATGACTATATATATATATATATATATATATATATATATATATATATATATATATATATATATATATAATTTGTAGGGGATCAGACTCAATGCAGGGACAAACTCAGTCTCTTTAGGAAAACACCATGTTTAATGCACAAGATATTTCCAAACAGAAGAAAATGGGCATATTACCATCAAACAAAAATAAACTTCTGCTCTACTGTGCCGTACTGTGTCCGTAGTCTGACCAGTCTTTGATTTATTTTTTATTTGTTTCTTAAATCAAAGGTTTTATTAAAGCTTATTACAAAACATTGAACATAAAACCAGAATAAATGATGATGATACACAATATGTGAAATAAAAAGTGCAACACAAAATGATGGTGTCTACTGTCACTAAATAAAAGTGTCAATATTATAAAGGAGAACCCCACTAATAATGAAATTGGATGGGTTCCATAACACACGTGAGAAAAATAAGAAAACGATAATCAATGTGCAAATTCAAAGAAAGTCCAAATAAATGAATAAGTAGTGTCTCTGAAAGGATCTATCCAATGATAACATCCGTGAAAAACATGCAGTACACCTCTGGAATAGTGCTGTTCTCAGATTGAGAAAAATAAATGGGACAGAAAGCAGCTATATAATATTTTTTCCCAAACAGTCAATTGAATAAAGAACGACACTGCAATATTTTTGGATTAACAAAATAATTGTATTTATTTTATTGGCCGCGGCTTTATTATTGGTTTACCATTCAAAATAACTCTTATCAACAAATCCATAAATCATTTTATTAGAATTCACCTTAACTTTTTCTCATAAATACCAATATAAACTTAACAACTCAGCCCTTATAGCTCAAGTTGTATAACAAGCATAACTTTAATCATAAATTGTCCCCAATAAGGCAGCAGCCATAACAAGCCTCCTGCCTACCTACCCCAAACCGCGGCCTTTTCAATGACTGTTTGGAAATCCGAGTTCAGGATATCCAGACCCACATCCGAGAGATGGATTCCATCCCTCTGATATAGTCCTGGAAGTCCTCCTTCCAACTCTAAATTCCTAAAAGATATTCCATATCCTAATGACATAAACTTATCTATTCTTCAATTTTTTTTTCTTTTTTTTCTCTTTTTCCGCTCAGTCAATAACTTTATTGGTGACTTTCTCATGGAAGATGGTCCCCCATCATCTCCGAAGAAGTTTTAGCATCATCTGCGGATGTATAATTCCATATTTTGGTTTTTCATGCTAATTCTTTTTTTCCCTTTTTTTTTTTTTTTGTTTTTTAAATATATTATCTATTTTTATAGAAGGTAAATTGAATTTTTCAATCAGAGAAGATAATAAGGGAATACATATGAACTCAGCGGTCCTCCCCCTCCCCCCTACTAACCCCCCCCCCCCCGCCCACCCCACCATCTCGTGACTCCACTTTACTAATTTGTCCCAGATGCTACTTGAACTTTCCATGTATCCCCTAGTTTTTTTTAACTCAAACCAATTTGCCCATTTATCCCTGTGGTCAGCATTTTCCTCGTCCGTCCCGTCCTTCCGCTCCTCCCTCCTGTAGGTCTCCTCAACTGACTCCATCCACTCCCACACTTGTGGGCTTTCTACTTCCCTCCACTTTTTTGGTATTAGGCGTTTGGCTGCGTTGAGTAGATGGGGAGTCAACGATCTTTTATATTAATTTATACTCTCTTCCCCCCCATGGAACAGAACTACCCATGGGTCTTCTATTCTCTCTTTCTTGGTTATTTCCTTAATCAGTGGCAGAATTTTTTTCCAATAGTTTTTTATTACCGGACAGTCCCACCATAGGTGGGCCATTGTCCCCCTTACTGTACATCCTCTCCAACAATCTGCTGACTGCCCTTCTCTATATTTGCTAGTTTTGTCTGGGGTAGCGTACCACCCCGTTAAGCATTTGAAATTCATCTCAGCAGTCCTTGCGTCTATTGCAGAGGTATGGATCATTTTTATTATTCTAGTTACTGACGTTTTTCCTCTAGGTGCGTCCAGTTCTCTTTCCCATTTTAGGATGTATTTTGGGATCTCTAACTCATCCCTTTTAAACAGAAACCTATAGATTTTAGAAATGTTGCCTTTTGAGCTGTCGGTACTGCAGAGTTTTTCAATCGATGTGTACTCCTCACGTGGTTGGAGCGGAAGCGGGAGACGCTTGATAAAGAGCGCCAACTGCATATATCGCCATTCGTCCAGCCTCATGGATTCTATCTTTACTGTAATCTCGTGAAGTGTCAAAATCTTACCCTTGTGTATTATGTCCCTAACCTGAGTTCTATTTTTAATCCAATTCCCTCCCACCCCTTCAGTCCCTGGTGCAAAGTATTCATTGTCTTTAAGGTCCATTAGTGGGGAGTTACATTTTAGTTTCAATTGTTTGTGTAATCTATCCCAGACCCGCAGTGTGTTAAATGTAATTTCATGTGCAGAAGTGTCTAAAGTTCTATGTTGTGGTGGATTCCAAATTATTCGTCCCAATTGTGCCCGTGCAAGTGCACATTCAATATTAATCCATCTTTTGTCTAGATTTTCTTTGGCCCACTCTATTACCCGTGCAAGAAACGTAGCAACATAATATTTTCTGATATCTGGGACCGCCAGTCCACCCATTTTCTTATTCTGTTTTAATACTTGAGCAGAAATCCTCTGTTTTTTGTTCTTCCAGATGTAGTTCATCAGAAGGGAGTTTAATATTTTAATGTACGTCTATGGCAATGCTACTGGGACCATTTGAAATGTATAAATAATTTTTGGGATCAAGACCATTTTTACGATGTTTATCCTGCCAAACCATGATATTGGCCGATAATAGATAGTTTTAATTTCTCGTTTAATTTTGTTTAACAGGGGGATATAGTTGACTCTATACATTTTCTTTAGAGAGTTTACAAGTTTTATGCCGAGGTAATTTATTTATTTTTTCCAGGAGAAATTGAATGCCTTTTGGAGGTAACGCTTTTCCTCCTTAGAAATATTGACATTCAGGATCTCCGTCTTGGATACATTCATTTTGAAATTTGAGACCTCGCCGTACTGTATAATATTTCTCATTAAATTTGGGAGTGTTTTTCTGGGGTTGCTTATGAAAAATAGGATATCGTCCGCAAAGGCGGCCAATTTGTGCTCTTCTTCCCTGACTTTGGGTCCCATAATCTCGGAATTGTTACGTATCATTGCCAGTAGGGGTTCCAGCGAAAGTATGAATAGGAGAGGGGACAGTGGGCATCCCTGCTTAGTCCCATTCCTCATCTCTAAGGGAGTAGATAGGGACCCATTAATTTTAATCCTGGCGTACGGGTGGTGGTAAAGCGTTTTAATACGCCTCACCATCCGCGGGCCTATGCCTATATTTTCTAGCGTTTGAATCATGATCCCCCAGTCTACCCTGTCAAACGCTTTTTCAGCGTCAACTGACAGGAGTAGACCGGGGGACCCACTGTCTTTAATTTGCTGAAGGAGAAGGAGAGCCCTAACCCCATTATCCTTATCCTCTCTACCAGGTATAAAGCCCACCTGGTCAGGGTGCACTATGTTTGTCATTAGCCCCTTCAGGCGTTCGGCCAATATCTTGGCATACAACTTTGTATGTGCATTTAATAGTGAGATGGGCCCGAGCAAAGTGTATTATCTTTTCCCTCTTTTTTTATAACAGTGATTGTTGCTTCCAATGCCTCCCGGCTCATCTCATATTCAGCCCCCAACCCATTAAAATAGTGGCAGAGTCTAGGGATCAAAATGGTACCAAACTTTTGCAGATACAAGGTCGTAAAGCCGTCTGGACCTGGGCTTTTCCCCTTGGCTGAGTTTTTTAGAGCGATGCTCATCTCCTCAGTTATGGGCTCTTCCATTTTTGCGGTTGCTTGGGCTTCTATCTTAGGTAAGTTTGCTTTCTGTAGTACTGCTCTTATTTTGTCCTTTTTCTCTCCGGGGTTCCACTTCTTTTGTTGTACAGCAATATAGACCTTCATAATAATTTCTGAAAACTTTGGCAATATCCCTGGTTGAGTTGGCTAATTCCCCATTCTTTTTTTGGATCTTTTCAATAAAATTTCTGGATTTATTTCTTTGTACCATTCTAGCTAAATGCTTACTGGGTTTGTTCCCCCAAATATATCTTTCTCTATCCCTTCTATTTAGTAGTCTCCTTGTTTCTTGCTCTGAAAGTGCTCTATATTCATCTCTTTTTAGGGATAGTGCATGAAGAGTTTCTCTCTTTTAACCCTGTGTTTTATGATCTTGTTCTAACTTATAAATTTCTTCTGTTAAAGATTTTACTTTCCTAGTGCTTTCTTTCTTTTTCCTCGCTCCCTCGGCGATAAAGATCCCTCTTACATACGCTTTATGAGCGTCCCATAGGGATGCCCCCGAGATCCTTTCCGTATCATTCTCCCTGAAATAAAATTCTAGTTCCTTTTGGACTCTCCCTGCTACCGCTTTGTCTTCAAGTAAACTTTCATCCAGTCTCCACGCCGGTGAATTTGTTTGCTGTAATGATGTACTAATTCTTAAAGTTATAGGGGCATGGTCCGATATTGTCGTGATCTCAACCCCTGCGTCGATTACCCTATCAAGTAGTCAATGATCTATGAGGATATAATCTATCCTTGAGTACGTCCCGTGCACAGGGGAGTAACAAGTGTAGTCACGTGCTTTGGGATGTAGAGTTTGCCATACATATATCAGTTGGTTGTGTGACATTCGTTGTTTCAGTTCTTTTAAATGTTCACCATTGGTCCCCTGTGCCCGGGACGTGCTATCAAGTATGGGGTCCATACAGCAATTGAGATCCCCCATTAGTACTGCATGCCCTTCCTCAAAATCGTTTAATTTCCTTAGGGTTTTATTTACGTATTTGACTGAGTTCACATTGGGGGCATAAACGTTTGCCAAGGTAAAATCCACTCCTCCTATTTTAACTTTCAAAAATAAAAATCTTCCATTGGGGTCGGCCCGTCTATCGCCCAGTGTAAACCGTACATTCCTCGCAAATCCTATAGCCACCCCACGTGACCTCTTTGATATTGTATCTCCGTAAAACCATGTGGGGAAATTGGGGGAGAACATCTTAATATTGGACTCTGATGTTAAGTGGGTCTCCTGTACAAAGACGACATCCGCCTTATAATGCTCCCTCCTCCCCACACCTCCCGCCCCCCTCTCCCGCCCCCCTTCCCCTCGGCCCATTCTTGGCCTAGGAGCCGCTATTGGTAACCTCCTCCCATTTACCATCGGCTCTCTTCCAAGTGGTGGTGCTCAAGAATACCCCATGACTGCCCGCCAGCCCGTCACCTCCCCTCTCCCCCCCCCCTCCTGCCCTCCATCTAAACAACCTTTTTTTTTTCTTTTTAATCTTTCTCTTTCTAATTAACCCAATCCGGCAGCTCCGGAACTGTGAAGTCCATTTTTTGACAGAACCCCATCAACTCTTCTGGGTGTCGCAACCGTGCGGTTATCCCCCCCTTTCGGCCAATGAGGCATGCTGGGAACCCCCATTGATATTTCACATTCTGCGAGCGCATTAGCTCCAATAGGGGTTTCAAGTGTCTTCTCCTTGTTAGTGTTTCTTTCGATAAATCCGCGAAAATCTGGATCTCCTCCTCATTGTATCTAATGGGGGGCTTCCCCCTCAACCTACCCCAGATCTCCGCTTTATCTTCATAGTTCCGAAACCGAACTATGACATCTCTCGGACCCTTTCTTTCTATCTGTTTGGGGTTCTCTACTCGGTGTACTCGTTCAATTTTAAGAGGCTTTGCCTCTGCCGATTTGTCTAGCAGGGGGTTAAATATGATATTCATGATCTTCCTCAGGTCTTCTCCTTTCTCTTCAGTTAGCGCACGGATTCTGAGGTTCTGTCGCCTGTTGCGATTTTACTGGTCTTCTAGCCGGTATGCTAGCATTTTTTGATTATCTGTCAGAACTTGGACTTATGTCTTTAATTTATTAAATTCACAATCTTGTTCTTCAATTCTTTTTTCCGTCTCCTCTACTCTTTCTAAGAGGCCTCCTATGTCCGTTCTTATCTTGTCAATTTTTGTTTTGATGACATTTTCCATCCTGAGCAACATCACATTCATCTCAACTTTCGATGGCGGCTTTGTCTCCTGGCCTACCTCCTCCTGTCTACTTTGCTCATGTTCACTTTCTGAGGTAGTTTCCCCTTTATAGCGGTCCGCACTGTCTTCCCCTGTTGCAGTCACGGTTTTCTTTTTTTCAGTTTTCTTTGCCGTCACAGGGCTTTTGGTGTTGCCCTCTTGGGTCATATAGTGCTGAATTGAGCTAGTCCCGGCTTTACTTTTAGGCCCCTTTGGGGCTGCACCTCTCATGGACCTATTCATCTTGGTAGTAGGTCTAATTCTCTTCCCCAGTTTGAGGATGTTCTGATTTAAATTCCAATCCTGGTGCTGCCGCAGCAAGCTATCGTAGGCTATCGTAGACTTAGTACCGAGGGGGGCACTCAGTATACACCGTATACCGTTCCTACTGAGGGAAAGGGGGGGGTACCCCACTGCCTGCTGACTATTTAGTCCTGTTATATTGCAGTAGATTATCCAATTTCCCTCAGTATACAGCCCAACTTCAAAGAGTACAAGCAGAACTATTATGGTGACGGAGATAAAAGTGCATCAAGAGGTGTCCTCAATATATATGTGCCTGTTGATTGTGTGGGGCTTCCTTTACCCACTAGGTTTCTGCAGCGTGTCTGCCCTTTTAATGCTTTATTCTGTTGCTTAGTTCTGTCCCGTAATTATGTTAACTACACAGGAGCTGGTAAGACCCTATGTGTATATTTCGCCCCCCAGCACTCAGGCTGTAGAAGTTAACGTTGATTCAACTGTGGGAAGGGCGGTTAAGCAACTTCATAAGAGGGTAGATCAGAATTCATGTCCACTTCTGAATTATCTCTTAATTTTTTATATCTTGCAGGCATGATGCTACCGTCCACCCCTTACTATTTGAGATCCTCCAGAGCCCTTTTTTTTTACATGTTATTGTTTAAGAGTATTATGTTGTATTATTGTATAATGTGAGGCAGAGTCAATCTGACAAATATATCATTACCCCCAAGCTTCACAACTCCTCCACTCTATTTGCCCTGTTTTAGTCCACCAGCTAGCCAGAGCCAATCAAAGCAGTTCCATACAGTTATGTTCGGTAAGGGCAAAAGGCCAGGCTCTTTGATATGTCATAGGCAATAGGTAGAGTGGAGGTAGAGTGAAAGTGTCAAAACAGACGGAATATTTAATAAATCCAGATATCGCAGCCCACAGATATTTCAACAGTTATTTCATTGTGCATAGGTCTGGATTATATGTTCAGTTGCAGTTCTAACATAAATCATACTCAGGAGAAGACCAAAAAACTAGCATGTAGGTATTTGTCAATTTTGCACAAAAAAGACACCTTATGGATTACAAATGATCATACTCCCGGATGGCAATGTGGAGACGGGGGGGGTCAGAGGGGGGGGGGAGACCCGATCACACTCTGCTCAACTGAGCGCCTCACCAATCCCTTCGTTTTCCTCCTGGACCGCTGCCAGGCTGCGTGTCTCCAGTGAACTTCCGGGGACCCGCCGACTCCCACGCAGCGTGTCCCCGCTCAGATTGCTGACCGGCTCCCCTCCATCCGGCGCTGAGTGCTCAGCGGCTGAAACTTCTCCGACGCTGCGTGTCTCGTAGGGACTCGATTGCCGGCGTTTACAGGTAAAGTCCCCTGAGAATGTCGGGTCCTAGGCGGGGATGAGGCTCCCGCTCGGTCCTCCCAGACCCCAGCCTCTCACGCTGTAGTCTGCGGGTCCACGAGTGATGACAGCGGAGCCTCAGCACGGCGGATGTCTCCTGCCGCCATGGAGCAGTCTGGCACCTCCCGCACGTCACGTCCTCATCCCTAAGACTATCTATTCTTCTATTAATTTGCTTCCTAACATTTTCAAAAAGTGATAATTCACTGACTTGAAACCATATTAAGCGAGGAATGACTTACGAGAATACAACAACGGTCTTAGGAGAAGCAGCCTTAAACTCTTTTATGGCCGATCGGATTTGAGACAATAAATGTAATGTTTTTAGTTTGCCAATATCGTTACCTCCCAGGTGTATAAGCAGAATATCTGGAAAAGGCCAATTATAAACTAGTTTTCCTAGTACCGACATCAACTCCTCCCAAATCATCCCCCTTTTACCAAACCAATACATTTTTAATAATTTTGGATCCAAATTCAATTTTTCTCCGTAAATCCTTTTCAAAGCTCTCCTATTTGCCCAAAACACAAATGAGTGTCCGATGATCCATATAACTTTTGGATTACCTGAAATTTAATACTGGACATTAGGTCTCACATAAGAAATATATGCATTTGATTTCCATCTTCCAATTTGTTTTATCTTTTTCTTATCCAAACCAAGTTTAGCTGCCTCTGATACAGCACCAATTCTAAAAGAATGGCATGACAATCGTAGATTATCCAACTTAAAGGAGTACTCCAGAGCAATTTTTTTTTTTTTAAATTAGCAACATCTTTAAAAAGTATATAACAATGTAATTCACCTTCAGTGTCATATCTGCAGCAATCCCCGACTTTTCAGAAACCGGAAGTTCGGCCAGTCATTCCTGGCTATGAATTTCGTACCCCATCTTGGTAACGAAACGTCATCTTTCTGCAGCCTTCCCCCGTCTGCTCCTGCCTCCTGTGTCCGCCCCTGGCTCCTGTGGGTCACTCCCACACTTTGAATATTCATTTCTCATTCGTTTGCACAGCCCTGATTCGCTGGGCTGTGCAAACTAGGGGGCGGGGGCGGGAGTGATCCACCTTGGATGTCAGTGACAGGCAGCCAGGGCTGGGCGGCTAGTTATTTTATTCCTGCACTGTCCAAAGAGCACCGTTATGTGATGTGTGAAGCAGCGCCGACACGACCCCCCCCCCTCCCCCCCTCTCCCCCGCACGGCTGTCCGCTCTGACCAGGGCCGGCCTTTGCGGTGTGCGAG